>NC_141905.1:26080000-26383030 GCF_057802395.1 Ceratotherium simum simum
GCCAACAGAGGCTGGCTTGAAATTAACTCTCACACTGATAGAAAGTTAATTAGTTCAATCCAGCCAATGTCTGATTTTATTAAATGTTAGAAATTAAATGAAGGTTTTAAAATAAATAAATCAAAGAAAACGTTTCCTGTCTACCCTGACGCCCCAATTTCTTCCCACTGACGGTGTGTTAATTGGATGCTTTCCAAAAGGAGGAACAGAACATTTCTTAACATCCAATTCCTGAGAGTCCAGGAATGTATTTTCCACATAATAGATATAAGTAATGAACACAGGGCTACATTAATTTTAATTCATGTTAAATATGGTTTCTGGGTTGAGTTTATTTGTAACACATTCCTTCTCTGTGCTATTTCACTCCTCCCCACCATGTCACTATTTAGCTTGAAATTTCACAATATGAAAATGAAAAAAACACACCCAATCCTAATTATCTCCTGCAGGATCATAAAAATAACATTAACAAAATGTGGTAAATATCAGTGGTGATCATTACCAGGCCTGCATCACCAGAAAATGAAACGCAGCACCCCAAAGCAAGAAGGATTAAAGCAAGCCCGCCACCATTAAACACACACATATTAGCATATTTGCTCTGTAAGCAGATTTAATGGTAATAATAAAGTTGTCTTTAATCTGAAGTGGACAAAAATTTCAAATGTGCATGGCTATGCATAGAATCCCTGGCATCTATACACTGCTTTACAGTTTTCAAAGCAGTGTCACATCCACTATTTCACTTTTGTATTCCTATTGCACTCACTCAAAAGCAGGTATAACAGGTCTCATTTCACCCGACAACTGAGACTGAGAAAAAGGAGAAAGATGTGACCTTTCTGTATTCACCTAGCGAGTCAACAAACTGAGGTTGGAATCCAAGCCCCCTGGCACCCAAATCTAAGATCTTCTCACTGAAATTATCTTTCTTTTGGACAAACCACACAGGCACAGTGACAAGGACTCCCTAGTTGTATGAAAAGGTAAAGAACAAAACACAATTAGTAAGCAGAAGAGATAAATAGCTGTCTTACCAGTGACTAAAGGAAAAAAAGAAAGCAGACGTTATCTAGCAGTTGAGGATAAGGGAAATAAGCAATATTGTCTGCACAGCTTTGTTCTATAACAAGGGTTACAAACATGTTCATATGGGTAGGATGGCTAGAAAAAGTTTATTAGGTAATGTCAGATGCCGAGAAAGTCAATTGGCCAGTGTGTGACTCTATTGCTGTATTACTTCATTATTATAAATAAGACCCCAAATATCAGGATGCCAAAGTAAAAAGTAAACTTTGGTTCTTGTTATAAAATGTCCAATATGTAAAATTTTAATATACTTAAGGAAATTCAAGTATATTATCAACTATTGACAGGTACTTATGGCTGTAAGAAGATAAGCAAAAGACATTAGCCTAAATAAATAAATAGCTATAACAGCATGAATGCTGGGCTCTAATGAATTGATGCCATAATTGCTCTTCCCTGAGCCTCATAGCAGCCTCCATTAGGTTTTCATGTACTGTCCGTACATCAATAACAGGATGTTTCTATATCTAGGTCCACAGGCCAGCCACTTCACTGGCCTTGAGTATCCCTTGAGAAATAAGAATAAAAAGGGGGCAAGTTGAAGTTTAGAGAAAACAAGAGCCACACTGTTGCACAAGGAGTAGTGTTCAAAAATGTGGGCCCAGGATCTGTACAGTTCTTTTATCAATAAACATTAGCTTGAGATGTATTTTTCTGAGGGTACAGGATGCAGACTGGAAGAACAGAAGGGCCTTACAAAAACTTTGGAATTAATCACTTAGCTACTCTGTAGGACAATAACTAGTTTATCATTTGAGTTTAAAGAACTGCCTGGGTCATTTGCTAGACCCGCACCCCTTCAGGCAGGTGGCATGCATAGGGCAGTGCCCTCCAATATGTGTCCTGATGTCAACATTTCAGAATTGTGATCCTGAAGATCTAGTCCAGTGAGTCTCAAACTTCAGTGTGCACCAGAACCACCTGGAGGACTTGGGCAAACCCAAACTACTGAGCCCCATTTCCAGAGTTTCTGATTCAGGAGGTGTGGGGTGAGGCCTGAGAATTTGCATTTTAACAAGTTCCTGAGCAATGCTAATGATGCTGGTCTGGAGACCCCACTTTGAGAATCACTGCCCTAGTCCAACACCCTCAATTTAGAGAGGTAGAAACCCAGGGCCAGAGAAAGGAAGTAACTTGCTCTCAGGTCCAATCCCCAGTAGCTCACTTCCTAGTGCCTGATGAATCCTTTTAGTTATAAGTTGAATTATATCCCCCAAAATTCCTATGTTGAAGTCCTAAACCTCCAGTATCACAGAATGTGACTTTATTTGGAAAGAGGGTCATTGCAGATGTAATTAGTTTACAGGAGATCATTAGGGTAGGCCCTAATTCAATTTCACTGGTGTCCTCATATAAAGGGGAAATTTGGAAACAGACAAGCACCCAGGGAGAATGCCATGTGAACACAAAGGCAGAAATTGGGGTAATGCATCTACAAGCCAAAGAACACCAAAGATTGCCAGCAAAACATCAGAACCCAGGGGAATGACCTGGAACAGTTCTTCCTCACAGCTCTCAGAAGAACCAACCCTGCTGATACCTTGATCCTGAACTTCTCTCCTCCAGAACTGTGAGACAATAAATCTCTGTTGCTCAAGCCACCCAGTTCAGGGTTCTTTGTTATGGCAGCCCTAACAAACTAATACCAGGGCTTTATAGGGAACTATCAGAGTGAAGATCTACACGCGCCTGAAGGAAGGTTATGAAGCAGCCCCACTCCTGTCTCTCTCCAACTTTCAAGGACGATTCTCTATACCCGCAACTGAGGACCAGGGGCTCTTGTTTTTCAAAGTGTGTGCCCAAGACTTGGCTCTAATATGGGTGCCATAACCTCTCACTAAAGCAGTGTGGCAATAGGTCTCAGGGATCCTTCAACACATTCACATTCTGATCCAATATTTCTACTTCTAGGACTTCAAACAAAAGAAACCAAAATCCATGCAGGGAGAATATATGTACCCGTGAATTGAATAATAGTAAAACAAAATGAAACCAAACCTTGCTACAGGATATTATGTAGTCATTAAAGTACTTTTCATTACGAGTATATAATTATATGGAAAATGCACACGCTATAAAGTAAAAAGGCAGGACATAAAATATTCTATATTAAAAAAGTACAAGAATACTGGAAAGAAATACATCAAAATATTAAGAGTTTTTAATTTGGGGGTTGGCAAGAGTATTGGAACTATTTTTCTTCTCTCTACTTTGCTTTTTCTTTAAAAAGCATCTATTATTTTCATAACAGAGAAGACATCTTGGGGGTGGGGGATCACTTCCTGAGAGTCACAACTTTGCCTTGTACATCTTGGCTCCAGTGTTCCTTCCCTCACACAACATCATCACCTAAACGCTGCCAAAGGTTTGACAAGTCTGCCCCTTCAAGGAGGAAGGGCTTTTTCAATTTGGAAACTAGGTTTGTCCCATAAAATCTGATTAAAACCACTTTCCTCCCCCTTACAGAAACTTGTAGTTAGAAGGATTGTGAAATTCTGCACATAAGGTTTTCTCCCATTTTCTGTCCCTGGTGCCTGAGGTGGGTTTCTGCCTTCAAATCTTTCCAAGTGGTTCTCCCATGAAGAACAATACCCACATTTATCATCCTTTGTCTCTTCAGCTGCTTTCTTTTTGTAACCAGTTCTTTTCTTTCTTTCTTTCTTTTTGTTTTGGTTGTTTTTGTAACACCACTGCTTAAAATTCTTTCTTTGCTATATTGTCCAAAATTCAGTAGCTAGAGATTGATTTGGGTTAAAGCATGTCCTCTTTTAAATATGACTATCCAAGGGGAATTTGAAGTGATCATATATTCACACTTTAGTATGAATTAGCTCCAGAGCTCTGTTTTCCTCCTAATATCCAGGTGTGACTATTTATTTGAGGGAAGATGAATGAAGGTGAGCTTGCAGCATGTGGGCACGTTGTGGAGACAGGGCACTGGCCAGGACAGGGGCATCTGGTAAATAGAGTAGCAGAGGATAGGACGGAGGGAAGATGGTGATGGGAATGTTGCAAAGGCAAACGAAACCTGGGTCAGAGTTCTGCTGCATGGTCCCACTTGAGTAGCCTTAATCTAGTTATATTTTTTACAAAAGGAGAAATTTCTGCTGTAGCTTATAACTAATGTTCAAAGTAAACAGAAGCACCAAAAGAATTTTTAAATTACGTGATGAACAGGTTAAATGCTCTTAAGCAGGCAGTCTTCAGATTCCTTTGATACTGAGTATTGATCATTAACAAGTCAGACATGAGTTGAACAATATTAGTCATTTCACATGTATAAGCAAACATATATATATCTGTACACATGTGCACATATATATACACATAGATATGTGTATATGTGTGTGTGTGAAATCGGCTTTCATAATTACTTAGCTGGTTCTGAACCTAGTAAGGAATTTAGAGGGGGGTAGCAACTCCTTTGAATTATATGCAAAAATGTGCACGTGTGTGTCAGTTTCTAGATGGAGGGTTCACAGCTTTGACCAGATTCTCAGCGGCGAGAGTTACCGTGGTAGGGATGGACACTCCGACTCAAACACGTGCTGTGCCAGTCTCCAAGTTTTTGCACACACACCCCGAGCTTCCCACACAGAAGGTCTCCCAAAAAAGGAAGAAAGCTATTGATTGTGCTGGCCAAAACACAGCCCTCTTCCCACACAGGGTGATGCAGCAGGCTGCCACAACAGGAATGTGCTCCCAGTGGTCCAGGTGGTTCTTCCAGGAAGAGGGAGGAAATGGGGCAGGAAGGGGATTCTAACTGGGTTTTCTCTAAGACCCTTTGATTCCAAGGAAGCAAACAAGTTGTCGATGTTCTCAGACTTTCCACTTACTCTCGAAGGCAGACCCCTTTTTCTCTCCAAATCTGCTCCCAGCTATACAACCCAGTGGCGAGTTCCACTTCCCTCCTACTCATTTCTTGAATATGAAGTTTCATTTCATAAAACTTCAGTTATCCAAAAATTTCTTTAAAAAATAAAAGCTCTACATTTATTAGAGAAATCAGGCAAGTTCCTTTAACCTGAACCCCTTGGGGATGCTCCGGATCTAGGACACATTTTACACCTCAGGGGAAGACAATAGTCACTGATGTGTAAAACGATAAGCCAAAACCAACACAAAGGCCTGCAATGACAAATTCACTCTTGTGAATTTTCTAAAGCAAGAATGTGAGCAAAGACATTTTATAATGTTTCTAACAAGGTAACCGGAAAATTGAATTGACCAGAATACCCCATTCCCAAACCATCCCAGTTAAGAATTATACACCTAGTTACAGATCTATTCAATTCCAGCTTAATTTAATATTTGCTCACAGCAACGGGAAGGTGTGACAAAGGGAGCTTGGATATGCCATAAGCAAGAAACCAAGGTGTCCCTTACACAGCCCTTGAGACTGTCGCCCACCCACCTGCCCTCCTCCTTCCAGCCCTCTCCCCTCCTTGCATTAGCAGCAGGCGCAGCCCTGAAAATCCATTTCTCTCACCAGCTCCATGTTCAGCAAGGCGCGCAGGCTACTGTTTTCAGTTTATAAACCTGTAACTCGGATACCATCTCCTTTTTGCCCTCTGCACAAGCCCATAAACATCCCAGCTCTGGCTCATGACGGGTTCTTTCCTCTAATGGAAGTTCCCTCCTGGATATCCCAAAAGAGAAAGATGTGTCTGGTAAGTGGGAGAGGTCAAACCTGAGCACAGCTATTTATTACATATACTGCGACCAGATGGATCTAACTCATCCATCAAAGCCCTCGTCATCCTCATCACATTAGCTTCCTATAAAAGCCTCCTGCTCTTTCCCCTCATGGTCCAGCTTTGCTGCTTCTCCCCTCCTCTCTCTCTCCCTCTCGCTTTCTCTCTCTCATGCACTTTCAGGAAAATGAACCCTCTCTAACCCCATTGCTGTTCTCCTTAAATCATGGCTACCCATCACTCTGTGGCTATTTTTAAACTTTACTTTTATCAATACTCATCCTGTAGCTCAGGGAGATATTAAAACTGTACTGGGGCAAGGAAGGGCGTTTCTGACACTTGCTCCCTCATTCATCAGTTCCTCATAGGCCCGTTGGTGACAATGAAAAGATTTCACAATACCGTGCAGCAGAAACTCATTCTCCTGCTCATCCATCATGCTCAGCCTAGCAGCAGTTCTACTGACCTAATCTGCAATGCCTCGGTACTCACTGGAGATTTCTTAAAGGCACCCTTCATTGTTGTCCGTAACAAAGAACAGGTCTGGGCCATTCGATAAGGAGGCTAAATGGTGCAAGGATTAATGAAATATTCCTCCGTCTCCCCCAGTCCTGGGTTCAAAGACTGCATGGCGGGTGTAGCCAAGCATCTTCCCACAGGCTGAACTCAGCACGGCCAACTCATGGTTCAGCTAAATGTGCTCAAATACAGAGACCATCGCGTGGGGCACAAAATGAAGAAGGGCCTCAAATTTTGGGTGCCATTACCAATCCATTTCCTCATTCATTCACTGATGTGTTCCTTCGTTTAGCAAATACTTTTTAAGCATCTATAATGTCTAAGTTCTAGTATAAACATTGGGGTCATAAAGGTGAGAAGTATAAATGCTGGCTGCAAGGAGCTCATTGCTTAGTGGAAAGGGAGACAAAAAAGCAAAGATTTCAATGACAGCAGTTATGACAGACTGCTAACTGTCCCCTGGCACACTTTCCCCCTTCTTCCTTTCAGTAAAAGAATTCCCTTTGAGTTGTAGCAGGGTACATGGCAGCCCAGCTAGAGACTACATCTCCCAGCTATCCTTCAGCTCAGTAATGCCATGTGACTAAGATCAAGCTAATGGAATATCAGTCAAGTGTTGTGTGCAGAGTTGATGTCACATCCAGAAAAAGGAAGCTGGCTGTGCTTCATGCTGCCTCCCCTGTTCCCATGGAATGGAGCACACATATGTTGCTGGTGAGCCAGCTTTGGCCATGAAGACAAGGACAACTAGTTAAAGAATGGCAGAGCAACCAGCAAGAAGGAGCCTGGGTCCCTGAACGACCTTAGAGAGCAGACAGAGTGGAGGTATTAGATAACCCTGAACTGGTTATGGCAGTCACCCAAGCCCTGGTGGCAGAGTCTAGACTTCTGCGAAGAAAGGGAACTCGGACATCCAATTTCCATTTTGACCTTCAGAATGAAGCCCAGAGAAAAAAATTCTTTCCTAAAGGTTGGTATGTGTTTTGCAGCTGACATCAGTCCATTTAAATACCCAGAATGAGGACAAATGAGAGGCAATTCAGAGACCCCAAGAGACAAACACCATCAGCACTCCTGATTTATTTAAGTTCACAGACCATTTACCTCTTACCCTCCAGCTTGTTACTTGCTAAACAAAACAAACCCCTCTCAGAATGTTGTGGTTCCTAAGAGTCCACGCTGTTCCCTCTGCTAGCTACTCGCATATTCTCTGAACTATTTGCATTTCAGATCTCTGTCCTCTCTTGAATGAAAATGTAAGCTCCCTGAAGGTAAGGATCACATCTTTAGCTTCCCTCCGAGGCAGAGCTCAGCATAGGGCTCAGCAAGGCACAGGCACTCACAAAATATGAGCCAACTTATAGAGAAAGGGGAAACCAAAGACATACAATAAGGGAAACATTGGGCAAATTTTGTGAAAACAAAACATTAGTGCCGCAAGCAACATTTGAGGTGCTATGGTTTAGCACTCCCATTTTACAGATGCAGAAATAGAGAACCCCAAGGCAGCTGAATGCAGAGACCAAGGTCCCACAGCTAGCTAATGGCAAAAATGCTACAAAAATGTGGTCTCTTGTGTTCTTTCTGCTATAGCAAAACACAAGTTGGGCCAGAAACAAAGCAAAGCCGTATTACAAATACCAACAGCACCTACTCCAACCACTTTTGGTTCCCGTCTGAACCAAATTCCATTCCTGTCTGACCACAAATTCCACTGAGAGCCCAGGGCCATCTGAGGTGGTAGAAAGTAACAGGAGACATTTTTGGAGTGTAGAGGTTGAGGTACATGATTAGCATAATTTTAATCTACAACACGCTCTCCACCCATTCTCCTGGATTCTAAGCAAGAGGAACCTTAGCAACCTTGAATTTAAAAAAGCACTAATTTCTGTAGCCAATCACAATGCTAAAACCCCAGGCTCCACTTTTCCAAGTAAAATATCCCTATCCTATAAGATAATTTATGTGAAATATACAAAATTGTTGTATTTAAAATTACTTGAATCTAATACACCACTGATTTTAATGGGCCATGATTTTATGTACCACTGAGAAAAACAAAGCTATTAAACTGAAACATAATCCTTTCCAATTTCTTTGAATTTTTATTTTATACTTAATAAAATAGTTCTTTTAGACTAATTTAGACATAGATTTTTTTCTGTGTGTGTGTGAGGAAGATCAGCCCCGAGCTAACATCCATGCCAATCTTCCTCTTTTTGCTGAGGAAGACCGGCTCTGAGCTAACATCTATTGCCAGTCCTCCTCCTTTTTCTCCCCAAAGCCCCAGTAGATAGTTGCATGTCATAGTTGCACATCCTTCTAGTTGCTGTATGTGGGACGCCGCCTCAGCATGGCCGGACAAGCGGTGCGCCCGTGCGTGCCCAGGATCTGAACCCGGGCCACCAGTAGTGGAGCGCACGCACTTAACCGCTAAGCCACGGGGCCGGCCCCAAGACATAGATTTTTATTACTCATGTGCCTTTAGAAAAATATATATATAAATGAACTACATGAGACAAGGTATTCCAAAAACTTCTTTCATTCACCACCTGACACTTTAGAACCAATTTTCAACTCAGAGTTTATCGATGTTTGTGTTTTTCATGCAAAATATCATCTTCTCTGTCAGTCAAGAGTGTAGCTGATGCAGCCATGGACATGCGTTCTGCAACTTTTGATACTGCCATGTTCTCTATCTTACCGGAAATGTCAAAGGAGGTTTTCAGACAATAACCAGGCTTATAGCTTTCCTCGAATGGTTCTTCAGTGGTTCATTGACTGAAACCATAGGGATTCCAGTTCAGAGGCGTCACCATGATGGCTGCCAAGGCTGCCCCAGCACAAGCAGAGACAAGTACGTCCTAACAGACCCTGGTTATAGCTTTCTTTCATAAGACACCATGACTTGGCAAAGTCATCCCCATCTCAGAGATATTAAAATGGGAAAAAAACATGCATCTTAGCAACATGAAATTCAGAATTACTTTTGGTGGGCATTTATTGTATTATCTTCCCAAAACTTCATTCCCTTTTTTGGCGCTGTCCATGAGCTTATGGTAGGGAGCTGCCTATCACAGGAGGATTTACCTTGGCTCCTGGCCACAGAAATGGATGCATGACTACAATCCTAGGACTTCATTCACCTGCCCCACCCCTCAGCTGGGTTCTCCACTCAGGGTATCTCAAGGCCAAAATCAAGGTGTCGGTCAGACTGGACTCTTATCCACAGGTTTTAGGAAATAAAATCACCTTCCAAGCTTGTTCAGGCTACTGGCAAAATCCAGTTCCTTGCAGCTATAGATCTGTTGTTTCTGATTCCTTCCTGGTTGCCTCCTGGGACCCACTTTCTGCTTCTAGAAGCTGCCCAAGTACCTTCTCATATGAGCCTTTCCACTGTCAATCTAGCAACCGCATGTCAAATCCCTCTCCTGCTTTGAATATTTATGATGTCTTCTTTTTCTACCAGCTGAATAAAGTTCTGTGCTTTTAAAGACCATGTTATTAGACTAGGCTCACCTGGATAATCTCCTCTTTTTAAGGTCTACTGTGCATTATACCATAACACAATCATGGCAGTGATATCACATTTATAATTCTCAGGACTAGGTGGCAAGGAATTTTGGGGGGTAATTTTTAGAATTCTATCTAGACACTAGCCCTCCTGTGAACCATGGGAGTGACCCAAGTAGCCTTCCAATAAAATCCTTTATTCCCTAAAACTAGATCCAGTTGGATTCCTGAGCCCTACTACACTATTATATTAAGGAGAGCTAAAGACTAATGATATCAAGAATGACCTGACTTGTTTTGACCACTAGGTAGCAGATAACACTATTCTCAAATTAATATAAATAAAGCTAATTCCAGTTCCAATTGGGAACACAGGCCCTTCAGGAACTAAATTAAGAGTGAAAATGCAGGAAGGTTATGGTAGTGACTCAACTATTTGAACAGGAAGCTGAACGTTGCCCACCCACCCTCACACAGGGCTGGCAGAGCCATGAGCCCAGAGCCCCTAAAAGATAATTTCCTTAAAAAAAAAAAAAGAAAATCCCAAGATCTATGTTTTAAATCCTACTTATAAGAGGAAAAGGAACTTTCCAAGCCTTCTAATAACTTCAGGGTATTTGCCTCAGAACATCCTAATTGAAATGCTATAAAACGATCTTTGTTGTGCCATCCAATACACTTAGTGAGGCCTCCACACACCACAGTATCCCTCACTCACCTTGTCTTGCCCAAATCATTCCAATAGTCTTTGTAATGTGTGATCAGAGAGAGAGAGAGCGTGCACAACATAAGAGAGAGTAAGGGAAAGAAAACAAACGTATCTGAAGAAAAACCATTTCAGAATTTTTCTTCAACACTTATCTCCAAAATGGCCCATTTGATTCATGAACATCTCTAATGTATATCATCAGTGACTGAAGGAGTTTTTTTATATGATTTTTGACAATTTAACAAGTCCTCCTGACAAATTAAATGGTTGTGTTGACAACTTAACTGTACTGCCAATCAATATTTTCAATTACTTTCATTGTCATTCAGAAAAAATACAACACGAGGTCACACAGTGGTAAAACCAAGGAAAGAAAATAAAATGAGGAGCAGTTGGTGAGGTGGGAGTGCGAGGAAAGGAAGAAGCAAACTTTAAGGCACAACACACCACCATCCACTCTGGGCCTAGGAGACCCAGGGTTTCTGAGACACGTCTGGAAAATGGCACTTCCCTTGGGGTGATTCTCGCAGATGCTACAACAGAGATCTCCCCCTTTCTACAAGCTATTTAAAAGTCATTACACTTGAGCCATGGACACACAGCATTTTATTAAAAGGCCCTCCTTTCAGGCATTTGCCAAGCCGCCACCATCACGTCCAGAAGGGCCCTCTAGGACCGCAGGTAACGTTTCACAGCCTTTCCAGGGGTCGATTGGTCAGTCTGAAAAATTCAAGTCTGAGAACACTGAAGCAGAGGTCAGCCTTCTTAAGCTTTTCAAAGGGGTAGCAGCAAATCAATATTTTCAAATGTGTATTTATCATGCGGGGAGAGAGGTTACCCATGGAGAGCAGAACAAACACACAGAAATATTCTAGTTTTTCACTGTCCAGAGAGTAGAAATGGCAAAAGATGATCTGGGGGTTAAAGGCAGATTTCAAGAATTTTTTTTCTTTTAATGATCACTCATAACAAAGAATTTAAAAGGGATTATTCAGTGATATGCACCAGCTCTCAAGTCAAGGAGAATTCCGTGGCAGCGTCCCAGGTCCTTGTGACTTCTGGCCTCTCCATCATTATAGGTTGCCCAATCATGAGAAAAGAACACAAAGCTCTTTTCTCTTTGGGTTTGTCTCCTCTGAGTAGCTGCCCATGCTGTTTCTTCCCCTGCTATAGGCTGTCCTTCCACCTTCTTTGGACCTTAGACCCACCCTCTCCAGGAAGTTTTCTCTGATTGCACTGGCTCAGCATGCTCCCTCACTTTCCAAGCTCCCCTGATACTTACTGCCTGCACCCTCCCGTACCCATTTAGCTCTGAATCATTTAGTTTCTTGTATTATTATCTAAATGTTCCACATACTAAGTACTTTAAAAATATTTACTTGATCTCCATGAACTGTAAGCGCCCTTGGGAAAGGACAATGTCAGCCTTCTCAGGACCTCTCACTATAACTGACGGAGGGATGGCAGGAAAGTTTCACTTTCAATGCTAACTCAAATGATGGGTAGCAGCTGCCAGGAGTGACATGTTGAGCCAAATTCACAGACGATATTAGGCCTCACTGAGACAGAATGTTGTGACCAACTGGTGGTGTCTGCCTTGGGCATGGAATCAGGAAGTGGTGATACATGTGTCTTTTCCCCTCTTCCTGGATGAAACACGATGTGTGTACAGCGGGTTCTCAATAAAAAACTAACTTATAAGAATTAAGTCATTTACCAGGCATCAGCAATGAACAATTCAGGAGTTGTAAATCTATCACCAAATTCTAACTTCATTCATTCACTCACTAAATGGTGGTAGAGAGGCAGAGCAGGGTAAGATGTGTCCCTGGCCCATGAGGGGTTCACCAGCTAGTAAGCAACAGGGACAAGTACACAGCAAAAAGTATCATGTCATGATATAACAAGTGGTCCCCAAAGAGGACTTCATTTTAATTAGGGGCAACAGGAAACGCTTCCCAGGTGTGATGGCACTGCTGCTGGGCCTTGAATGATAAGAGAATTTAAAAGGCAAGGATGAGAGGAATGAACATCTCAGAACAAATAAAGAACGTTGACTTAGCCCTCAAAGAGTGTACAGTCTGGAAGGAAAGAGGAGGCAAGTACGAACAAGGCAGGACATAAACAGTAGGAGATAAACAGTAAATTGCTGTCAGACTCCACGGCCAGATTACATAAGTACCGAATCAATGAGTAGGATATGTTCAAAGGAAGAGAAGTTGAAGGCACAGACTAGCTGAGGGCCTTGGCAAGGGCAGTGCTTACAGAGAGGGAAAGAAGGGGAGTGCTGTGACAACAGCTCTTGGTGACTCAATAGATGTGAGGAATGAGGAAGGGTGATAAGCCTAGCCCCAAAGGCTACAGTCATCCATACACATGGCTAAACAGGAAAGGCAACATCTGATTCTTCTTACAAATTCTTGCATCTTCACAAGGGCTCTTCCAGGTTCCCGCTCCCAGACACCGTGATGATCCAGAAGACCCTCTCCCGCAAAACTGAAGGACCTAGAGTTCTCTAGGCTTTCAGGAAGAGTATTCCTGTTGCCAAGAAAAAGTTGTAATACCAATATATGACAGCCTTGATAGTATCTACATTTCCTGCCCCCTTCCCAAATTTTGGGGCAGATTGAAAACTCTCCAAAAGGCAGAGGAAAAGGGAGGTGAACTGGTACTCGCAGCACACAGCACCTGCAGATCACAAGACTCAGTTCCTCAGAAAGCAAGCTTTCCTATTGGTAAATACTGACATGTCCAAAGCCCGCTGAGTCACTGAGGTAGACCATCTCAAGTTCCAAATCCAGGTCTCCAAAGGGGAAAATCACAACACTGGGGCTTCTCAGGGGCTCATCACTATAATGGCCAGAGGATGAGAGAGAAGGGCTAGAGGATAGCTCCAGTCCATTCTTCATACTCCTCCCAGAGACTCCCCAAATTACACCCTATGGCCTGCCCCCAACCCTCTCTTCCAGGAGAACCAGGTGAGCCCATCATCCTCTCAAGTCCAGAACCTACCCACTGCTCTGTGAAGCACATTTCTACCCCCTGGGACCTGCTGAGCTTGTTCCTATCCTTTTAAAACTTTTACTGAGAAGCTCTTGAGGCTCAAACATTTCAAAGCATTGTCGAACCAATCACTTGATTGCACAGTGTGAAGAAAAATTGACAAGCCACATGACAGAGGCCCAGATTTATGTATTCTCAGGAGAGGTGTCCAGCAAAACAATGTCCCACTGATGATAAACCTCTTTTGCAACTGGCCGGCTGCCTCCAGGACACCCCTCCTAAACACACATACACACATACTCAACTCTCCCCTAATGTCTTTTCTTTGTTGAGTGAACAAACATTCCCTTAGTCCTCATGCTAGTATGCCACTAGCAGTTAAAAAGAAAAAGAAGAATCTGGTGCATTTCCATCAAAGTACAAACACCCATACATGTGCACACACATTTAAAAAAAAACCTAGAATTGAAGTTTATGCAGAGAAAATCAGGGTTCTCAAAGCCAGATCTATGCTTGTGTTGCTGAAAAACCAATGGATTTGGCTCAGTTCTGTTAACCATCAGCAATTATCTTCCTGTCAAAGCTAAAGGTAACAAATTTCCCCACATCCAGCAAGGCTATATCACCAACCGGACACCAACATCATCTGACGGCAAGTAAATCACCACAGCAGCCATGGGCCCTGACAGACAAATGCTCTGTCTCAGAAAATCCAGGCCTATCACTCAGAAGGGGAAAAAGGTTCTCTCAGCTGGTCTCACAGAGGAGAGATTAAATGTTGCAGATTCAGTAAGTACAGTAGAAAGCAAATCCTAAATATGAGAATTATTAATGGACTTTACACCAGTCCTTTTAATCTGTTGCCAACATATGCTCATCTATTTTACCTTGGTCTGCCTTGTTTCCTGATGGACGTAACAGGCAGGAACAGTGCATTATCCCAGCCTTAATCAGAGCCAACAGCATAAGAACAATGGCCTGCTACCTATCAAATGAGGACTACTTTAGCAATAGCTGTTCTTTTATAATGAAGACTGTGTAATAAAAGATACCACTAATATGTTCTGTCCTTATACTTAACAATAACATTCATTTCATGATATGCTACATAATGGGGATATCAGTTCTTAACCTGCTCAGGAACAAAGTACTGCATTATCACTGGGCAATTGAAACCTGGCTGGCATTCCCTGATAATCTATGGGTGGAAGCAGCATTTCCCCCCAAAGGATACAGAGTGCTGGTGTCAGACTCTAAGAGCCAGTCTACAATTTGAGAAAAGCCACCTTTAACCCTCACAATCACCAAGCATTAAATATGGGGCTAAAACATACAGCATTATGCAAACACCACCACTAAATTATATATACAGTGGGTGTGTGAGTTTCTGCAAAGAAGCTCATTCTTTTCACCAATTTATTTCCTTTGAGACCCTGCTATGAACCTGCAGCTAAGGTAGAACTAGTGGGGGTGCCAAAAGATATTGCTGCCCTCAGTGAAAATACAATCTACCTAGGAGGATAAACTTTATCCAAAGAAACCAATTATCTAGCAAGAACATTGAAACGACCAGCTCAGAATAGACTCAGAATAGAAGGCAGAAAGGGGAGAGAGTATGAACTGGCACAAGGTGCCGTGCAGTCAAAGGTGACATTACTGGCTTAACAGCCTGGTACCATGAAGTGTGTGTGTGTGTGTTTGCGAGTGTGTGTGTGTGTTTAAAAACAGCTATTTTTTGAGCCCTCACTATGTGCCAGGCACTAGCCAAGTACTTTGCATACTATGTCACTTAATTTTCACAAATCATGAAGAAAACCTTTTTACTCCCATTTTAAAGATGAGAAAACTAAAAACCAGAGAACTTAAGCCCAAGGTCACCCAGTTAAAAAGGAGTGGATCCAAGACTCAAAGTCAGGCTCATCAGCATCGAAGGCCACTTCACCTTCTGCTGCCCCACAGTGGTCAGTGATGGAGATCAGCCTCCCCTCATGGTGCCCAGCCATGGCCCCCTCTGGATCATCGCTGTTGCAGTGACTGCTTGGAGTGAAGCTTGCCAGCTGAGATAGGGAAAGAGACAAGCTCAGAAGCCTACACAGTCCTCTGACCTGTGATTTGAGCTCATCGGCATCATGGTGCAGTCACCTGGGCCAATCAACTCCCCAAATCAACAATCACCCAAAGAAAAAGGCTAGGTGGCCTGAGCTTTCTAAATCTACAGGTACTGTTTGTCAAATCAGTATTAGGCTGACCCATATGAAACTGACATTTTATAGGTCAAAACTGGTCAAATAGTAGCAATTTCATGTGGTTCAAGCTAGTACACCACCAGAATTAAGGGCAGGAGCTGGGAGGCAAATCATCCACCTCAGGTGGAGAGGACTTTCACCCCAGAGAAAACTGTCTGCCTTAATTTCATGCCAAAGGTAAAACGATGCAGTGAGGTGAGGGAAAGTACTGGACTGGTGGGGAAGGATCTAGAAAACAGTTCCATGTGTATCTTTGCCCCTAATAAGCTATATGGCTTCAGGTAACTTGCCCTCTCCTCTCTGCCCCAGTTTCCTCCTATATCACAGGAAGGTGTTGAACCACAAGCCCTGAAAAGTTTCTTCCAGTTCTGAAACATTATCATGTTAGCACTCTGTGGCTGACATCAGATGTTCTCCTGAGAGTGGATGCTTGGCTAGGAGAATAACAGAGAGCATAAGGGAACGAGAAGCCTGCAGTGGGCAGGAGGGAACTACTATAGAAGATGAAAAGAGCCCAGGAAAGGGAAAGTGGAGTTTACAGACAAAGTTACTAATGTTATAAAATTGGAAAGGACCGGACTGGGAAGTCCAAATATTTAACATTTCCATTTGCCTGTTTATTAAGTACCCAAAGCTCAACAAGAAATGGGATGGGCAGCCTGAACCATATTTTTCTCATCATACTCCTCTAAGAGGTTCAGAGACCTTTAACACATCCACAAATCAAATGCCAGCAGCCAAATGAATCTGGCATTATCCTTCTCAGGATTTATGGCTGATGCACCAATTCCTTGTCTGGTCCTAAATCTGCCATTTATGAGGGAAGTATCCCAGGGCCCCAGGTGCAGCTGCATGTTCCATGTCTGCCTGCACAGGGGAACAATGACATTTGGTGACAGGATAGAGTTCAGGAAAAAGTTCTCCAGCATGACAGTGCTTTGGATTAGAACATCAAACAGCTCACATGGGTCTGGGGGGAAACTGGCAACCTTAAATATAAGAATGATCTGAGGAGAGCTGGACTCAGCCCACCAGTCTGCCTGTCCTCATTGTGCCAAAAACACTTTGTGGGCCAAGTGGAAAAGAAGAAAGCAGTCTAGTAATTGCCTGCCATGGCATTCCTTTCTTCAGTTGGCTTTATTGCTTCCCCACGTTCTGCAAGGGTTATTCTCTAATATCTCCCATGTTAACTCTACCCAGTGTCATAGCATCTGAGAAGTTGTCCATTCTAAGCAGGTACAGAAAGGGACATTAACTTACCCTAACAAAGAAAGTACTTAGCTGAGAGTCAAAAATCTTAGTTCTAGTTCAAAATCTGCAATCAAGGGGCCCACAAGCCATATTTGACCCACAAGCATGATTTACTTATTTATTTTTTTGGTCGATACAAGGTGTTTAAATATCAGTGCAGCTGCCTACAATGAATAATCAAGAGATTTCACATAAAAATCTATATTTCTGGCTTCTCTTAAACAATGAGAAGATCCAAAGTTCAGCTTGTAGTAATGGCAGAGTAGCTTATATTAGATTAACCCTCCCATAGATAATAATGATAAATTTTATAGAAAATATTTTTAAAAAACTACTATGTGAAGGCATTGGAAAGCAATCAAAAGCAGGCAGAAACCAGATGGAAGTCATCTCTTAACAGAAGTCTGCAAGGCAGAGTGGCTAAAACACAGGCAGAAAGTCAGTCTTATTCGATAGAAGAATCAGAGGACAGATTTTGCACTGACAGAGTAGTTGGAAAGTGAGGGGAGAGATCCCTAAAAGGAGGGAATAACAAAGGGTGATGTTCCAAAATCTGCAAAAAATCTACAACCAACTCCTTGGGTGATGGTGAATTGCACATTTGCTAGAAAGTTTACAAGAAGCTAAGTAATAAGTAACAACTGGAAGTCTGAAAGAACTGAACAGAGATCCCAACTACTTCTTACCACAGGGGAGACACAATTTGTATTTTGAGTCCAGCCAAGTGACCTGCTAGTTAGAACAAAATCTCAACATGCTATATGTATTTTTAAAAAATAACAGAAACTACAGCCTATCAGTCTATACAATGTATCATCACAATGTCCAGAATACAATAATAAATTACTAGACAAGCTAAGGAAGATGTGTCTCATAGTCAAGATTTTTTAAAAACTTAATAGACACTAACCATGAGATGACCCAGATTATACCTTAAAGTAGCTAAATGACTAAGCTGTTAAGGAAAAAGATGGTTAAAATGAATGAACAGATGGAGTGAAAAGGAATCTCATCAAAGAAATGGAATTAAAAAAAAGAACCAAATGGTAATTCAGAAACTAAAAAGTACAATATTTAAAATTAAAAAAATATACTAGATGACCTTAACAGAAGAATGGAGAGGGGAAAAGAAAATATCAGTGACCTTGAAGGTAGATCAAAATAGATTAATCAGAAAGAGAGAGGAAAAAATATTTTACAAAACAATAAACAGACACACAGTGACCTGTGAGACAATTTAAAATGGTCTAACATACATATCACTAAAGTCTCAGCAGGAGAAAAGAAAGAGGATGGGGCAGAAAAAAAATGTGAAGATCAATGGCCAAAAAATCTTCAAATTTATTAAAAACAAACAATGAAAAAAGAAAAACTTAAACATACAGATACAAGAAACTTAGGGAAATCCACCCAGTACAAATTTGAAAAAAAAAAAAATCATACCTACAAACACCACTGTCAAACTTCTGAAAATTGAAGTTAAAGAGAAAAACTTGAAAGCAGACAGAGAGAAATTAGAGAAATTATACATCATATACATACAGGGGAACAATGGTTAAAAGTGATGACTGACTTCCCGTAGAAAACAACGGAGCCAGAGACAATGGAATGACCTCTATAAACTGCTGAAACAACACAAATCAAACCAGAATTCTATATTCAATGAAAATATTCTTCAAAAATGAAAGCGATATAATGACAACTTCAGAAAAACAGAAATAGAAAATTTGTTGCCAGAGACTCAAACAATAAAAAAATGTGTAAAGAAATTCTTCAGACTGTAAAGAAACATTGAAATTTCTGTCCTAGAAAAATAAATGAATCAATGATGGAAATCATTGATTTCAATTGATAGCAAATGTATGATCGAAAGTAAAGACTATATTTGTTTTCTTTTATCCATTTCTTTGAATGATATACAGCTATTTAAAGCAAAATTCTAACACTGTAGTATAGCAATTATAATGTAAGTGCATGTGACCTATCAGAGCATACAACCCTGCCTGGCATGTAGCAAGTCCTCAGTAAATACTTGTTCAATAACTGTTGATGAACTGAGATTGCCACCCTTGATCTACATAACTACCTAAGGCTCCTTTCAGCCCTACTGTTCCATGATGATAAGTAGCTATGGCCAATCTCATATCCATTGCTACTAATAAACTGCAAATAATCTCTAACAGAAATTCATCCAGAAATGTCTCTGTTTGATTTGGATTAATATGTCAGTATCTCCCAATATGCCATCACAGTCCCAACTACAGTAGCCAATATATCACAGGGGATAAATTAACATTCTTGGTTACATGACAGACAGGAAGTCTAGGATAACTGCACCTGTTTGGGATATCTTTCTCTCCAATGACATATAGATAAGAGTAACGTATAGAAGAACATAAGTTTTGATTATAGAACTAATTCTATCCGGCTGTGTAACTTTTAGATGTGTAGCCTAGGGCAAGTCACTTCAGCTCTTGAAGCTTCTGTTTCCTCATCTGTAAAATGTGGAAACTAATAATTCCATAGGGTTATTGGGATAATTAAATACAAGAAGGTCTATAAAGTTCCTGGCACCTAAATAAGTGATAATAGGAGATTCCTGGAGGGGTGATTTAATAATTAAAATGAGCTTTAAAAATATGATTCTCAAAGCAGCTAAATGAGAGTGGACTCTGAATGATTCTGTCTTATATCCCTTTTTTTGCTGAACACATCGATGAGTGCTTCTGCTAAGCCATCCAATTCAGAGCCCTTTAACTGCATCCTCTAGTTAAGAAACAACCATCCTGTAACCACACTTGAACCCCTGTTCTGATCCTGCTGACAGACTTGATCAAGATGCCTGACCACAAACTGGCCCATTTCTTCATATGAGCTTCTCCTCCAAATGAGTGAGTCAACTCAAAAGCTAATCTAAGCACATGACATACACCACCACAGTAGTTCACATCCCACACTAATGGCTGATGGGACCGCAAACAAGAGGCTACTGAAAAGCACAGTCAGAACACATGGTCACAGATGGAGCAATACCTTCAAGTGCTAGCCATCACTGTGTTGCAACCGATCTTCCCAAATAGTCAGGTTCAGGAACAAAGACCGAGAACCTGAAGACCCAAGGTGCAACAACCAGTAGCCTTCATTACCATTACTCAGCACATTAACCATTGAGAAGCTGACCAAGGCCAAATCCCCCAGTGCATCACCACAAAGCCACTGGGGCTTACCTCACTCGTCATCAATTAAACATAAGCCAAGCATGGTGTTTATAATCTCAACTTCAGAAAATGAGTTGCGGGCCGGCGCCACGGCTTTAGCGGTTGGGTGCCCGCGCTCCGCTGCTGGCAGCCTGGGTTCGGATCCCGGGCGCGCACCGACGCACCGCTTCTCCGGCCATGCTGAGGCCGCGTCCCACATACAGCAACTAGAAGGGTGTGCAGCTATGACGTACAACTATCTACTGGGGCTTTGGGGGAAAAAATAAATAAATAAATAAAATTATAAAAAAAAAAAAAAGAAAATGAGTTGCTTCTTTGGTTAACTACTGGTCAGGTGGCCTTCCACCTGTCCTTAACTTCCCGTAAGTGGTTAACTAACGAGCCCATCATTACCAGCTTCACGAGGATTAGAGGTTAAGCATAAGCTTGATTATAAGCCATAAATATGAGTAATTTGAAATGTTATTGGTTATTACAAAAATATATGATAATAATTCCCTCTTTAATGAAAGAGAACATGTTTATAGTGGTCCCAAGCTCCTTGTTCAGGCTTTGGGAAAGAGATGAGAGTATGATAAACAGCTCAGCCTCAGGATGGGCATCTGGGGTGAGGCAGGACAAATGAATACTTTCCACTTAGCAGGGTCATAAAAATGCAGACACATCACTGCATTTGTATGATAAATACCGAGTTTGTGGGCTCCTTTCTCGAAGGGGCTGCATGTTGTTGGGGAGGGTTAAGTGTCAAAGGAGTCAAAGCAAAAGGACACCAGAAAGCCCCCTTCCCACTCACAGCAATGCATGTTAAAAGGAGGACTTGCCCAAGTAAATCATAGAGTGATTAAAAATACATACAAAATGCATAAAACATGAAATAATAACATAGACTGCAGAGGTATAATAATGTATTTTAAACCTCCCAACCACATAAATGTGACATGGACAAAGCTGAACATGAATGATAAGCCTAGGACTAGTCGGTGAAATTCGGAATTTATAATACATTGAATACGAAGAGAAGATGAGTTCTGTTTCTCAAGAAATGAAAGGAGGGCCTGTCTACTGAGGGCAGACTATTGTCCATATGGCATGACTGTCATGAGTCCCCTACCTTTACAAGTGGTTTGTGGTCTGTGCAGCTGCCCAGGGTGGGGATTCCTGGCGCTACCAGATCACAGGATACTCTACATTCCAGCTGGCTGGCTCTCAGGACAAGATCCTTGATCTCAAATTCCTATCAATGACAGGCAATCCAAGGCCAATCACGTCACAGCTCTGACCAAGAGGTTGTGACACAAGAAAGGGATCAAGATGGCACCATGCCAATGAGATGTTGGTGTCCTTCCTAAGCCCTGTGAGCAGGCGAGAGAACCCCTGGGAGAGGAAACCATGGTTCCAAGACCAACAGCTAAGAAGCCTCAGGAAAGCAAAGTGGCGATAAAAGCTTTACAGCTAACCCTCCTTAGGCTGAGTGTTCTCTTTCTAAATTAAAAGTCGTTTTCCATGTTTAACAGCCCCAACAATAACACTTTATAGAGCACTCTCTTTTCACAGAGTACTTTACAGTCATTAGTTATTTAATCCTCAGAGGTGACTCAGGAGGCCAACGGGGAATGGACTCACTTACTCCCCCCTTTCCCTGTCCAGAAGAGCAGGAGCTGGCCCGCGGAGTATACGGGCTGGCTGGAGGTGGCAGCACTCCCAATACGGGGGTGAAGGGCTCAGTCCAAACTATAAGGCAGCTAATTTGCATTTGCTGAGCTTACTGACATTTGCGGAACAATTATTTTTTTAAACCTTGTCAAATCATTTTCACCAACAGAACTTTTTGCTTTTGTTTGCCCTTAGCAGATACCAATGCTAGTTGTTCAAAGTGGTAAAGGTTTTATTACAACCTTCAAGTTAACAATCCCTCCAAAATGTGTTTGTTGCCTGGAGAAGCAGGCAGACATCACCAGTCTAGTCAGATATAACAAACCCACTCTGAAATGTCTACACAACAGTAAATTGGTGTTTCACTGAGGCATTTCTATATATCAGATCAAACTCTAGACAATTCCAACAGCTCCCCCACACATGTATATACACACTATAAATTTTCCTAGCTCTTCTCTATAATTTTTTCATTCAATTAATATTTCTGGAGTACCTACTACATACAAGACACTGCTGAGTGCTATAAGGGTCGAGATGTTAACAACACATGGTTCCTGTATGTAAGGATCCCACAGGCAAGGAGTAGAGAGGAGATGAACACACAAACTACTATAACAAAAGACAGAAAGTGCTAACTACCACAGTGGAGTGAGGATGGGATGCGGCACAGGAACTCTTGAGTATAAATGTTCATTGTTAGCTAGTGGAACCAGAATGGCTTCACAGAAGGGATGGTCTTTGAGCTGGGCCTTGAAAAACGAACAAAAATTAGACATGTGGGGTACAAAGCATTTCAAGTGTCTCCAGAATAGTGTGAGCACAAGCACAGAGATAAGACTGGGTGGAGATGTAAAGGGGGAACATTTGGTTCCAATGTCTGGTGTGTAGCATGAGGAGAATAAAGCCCTTTTCAGACCACCCTAATTAAAGAAGCCCCTTCCCACCCCAAGCTACTTCCTATGCCAATAGCTCTTTCTGTGTTCTTTACAGTTTATATCAGAAATTGCCTGTATTTGTTTACTTTACATCACCACCACCACCTCCTGCCACTAGAATGAAAACTCCATCTTATTCAACTGTGTATCTACAAACTGCTTGTCACTAAGTTAGACACTCAATAAACATTTGTAGAATTACCTAATTAAGTCCTGCGTCCTGGAAGCCTGGAAATGTACCCTATAACCAATTTTAGTTCCAGAAGGCATATGGTACTCTTTATTCAAACACTTGCTCTCTGTCCGCTTGATTCTGTGAGGCCTGACTTTATCTTTCTTCTACTTGAAGTACATGTGTTGGTATAAATACGTCATAGTGTCATATAAGAAATCAAATGCTCTGAGGTCCCCCTCTCCCAGCAGAGGCCATGGGGCTGGGTGGCATGGATAAAGCTGATGCAGCATAGGGGACAGCAGTCCAAGGGCCAAACATTCACCTAGCCCAACCCAGCCCAAAGTCAAGATCTGGCCTACAGAATGACCTCTCAGAGGAACTACTACAAACACAGAGCCAAGGGATGCTGAGAACAAGTGCTTACTTCCTGGGAAGAAACAAAGTGTAGCATGACCTTCTCAGATTTTATCAACACTCTCTCTTCCCATGGGCCCAAATTCTTCCCAATGAGAACTCAGCGAAGGTTCCAAGGAAGGAAGCCCTATATTCAAATAAGATGAGCACAGATCTTTAGAAGGACTTCACATTAAAAATGAACAGAAGTCAGCCCCAAAAAACACAGAGCCTGAGATGCCTTTTCTTCCCTGGAGAGCACGTCTTCAAGGATCTTTAGGACATAAATTAACCACAAATAGAAGTAAGAAAAAAAGAAACAGCAACAAAGTCATGCAGGGTGTGCGCCCCAAAACTTGGTGCTGTTCAGTGAAATCCAGGGTGGAAAGCTCCATCTGTTCAGTGGTCAAACTCAAAGGCATTCACTTCAGCCCCTTTGTGTGGAAGGCAGCGGCTGGCCATATACTCGTATCTGGCATCCACACCACACCAGGGCCTCTAATAAAAGGAAGGAATCGCTTCCACAAAATATGTTTTTAGGACCACAAGGATAATTGAGACAGAATACTAAGCTGGCGTGATTTTGGGGGGATCCATCTAAAAAGCCTAATCATGGCTAATTCACCATTTGCGGCCACCCTGGGATTTCACGCAGAGCGCTGGTTTCACTAAGGTAATTGGTGCTATTGAAACAAGCCAGTGCTCTGCAGTTCGCTGCTTCCCTCCTCGCCTCTGGGCACGAAGAGGATCAATATTTGTTAGGATTGCTTCTTGTTCCAACAATGTAAGATTTACAATACTAGCTGGGATTCTCACTTTGTCTTCACACAACTCATCAGTGGAACCCAATTACTAACCTCAGACAAACAACATTAACATGAGCCTCTATGCTGCTTTATTGCCCTTCATCCAAGTCTCATTTCAGGGTCTTCAGGCAGTGCCACTATAACAGATACTACACTTTAAAGTGTGCTCCAAGGAATAAATTCTCAGTCTTTCATTACTCGTACCTTGATTTACTTCATATCATCTTGCCGCTATAGACAAAGATAACACACTGTAAATTACAGCCATCCTGTCTCGTAGTTTCAGAGGTAGGGGGAAGGCAGGGAGTGAGGCTTTCTTTGGCTTCACAATTAGCAGTGGACCAGGCGCTGTCGCTCCCACATTGCCCACGATTAGCTAGTGTTTATTAGAACCATTTGCAAAGCATGGTTTGGACACAGATCCCTTCCCCCACCCTCAATCCTCCCTTCTGCCAGAGAGCCCATTAAATTAGGAAAACTTCAAGGCTAAATGAAAATATGGTTTCAACCATTCTTTATCGCATCCTCTCGCAGGCTATCAAGCTCATGTACATCGGTTCAGGAGGTAACTGGGCAAATTTATTTAGTGGAGAAACCCTACCAGTAATCAAGCTTCTGTTACTAAATGGCTCAAAGTCTCCCAAATCGGGTGTAATTCTCAGCAGTTCCCTCTTTTCTCCATCCTGAACCCTGGTCTAAATAAGAGCCGTCTAGCCTTGCCTTGAATTTCAACTAACGAGAGAGCCTGGGTAAGGAGAGACGTAAGGTAACAGTCATTGGAAAAAGTCCTTCGAGTTAGCTGTAGCAGTACCCCCTTATTTGTCCTACAATTTCCTCCATCCTCCATCCTATTCCAGTAGCTGATAACTAAGAACATTAGTTTTATGCGACTTGTCAAGCTCAAATGAAAAGAGAGCTAACTTTAATGACACTGCAATTAATCGCCCCAATAGACAGACAGCTAAAAGACAAGATATTGACTTCATTAAGGATAATGTATTATGTCATTAAGTTGGTAGGGTCACCTTGTGTATCATACATGCCTGCTAATATATTGGCATTTTCCTCAAATAAGATAAATTCAGATATGAATGATAAAGCTGATTAGAAAATGTTTAATCTAAAGAGGCTACTTTCCTTATACGCCGGCTCCGCAGCCCCAGGTAGAAGTGAAGTCGTAAGAAACCATTATAGACCCAAGATTATCTCAAATACCAGATCCAACTCATTTATAATCCAGTCCTTCCCTCCTTCGTTTCAACAGCTAAAAGGGTGTCTTAGCTGATGGAAGTTCGAGAGCTTTTGGCAACTTGACGGTTCACATGCTTGAGTTGGTGGGGCGTTGTTTTTAAACACGGCACCTGTTTTATTTTGAACCTTCACATGCCCAGACAATTCAAATGAAAACAGCCACATGCTCTTGCTGACATGGGGCTAGGGGTTAACCCTGTCAGGGCAGGCCTCCAAAGCTGCTTGGTTAAGAAGAGGAATTACGATACAATGCAGCTCCAAATGGATCATTCTTTTTAATGAGATAACTTCTCTTCAAGGCTTATCTAAAGGGAGTTGGTTGGCTTAAATAAAATCATTTTTCATTTAGAGTGGAGTATTCACAAATTAAGATACACTTGCCAAAGCTTTTCCTGGCACTTCATTTCACATAAATAAAATAAAGTTTTTAAAAAATTATTTATCTCTCCCAACTAATTCAGCAAAAATGTAATCCTAGTTCAAATGCTGTCTGAAGCTGAGGAATCTCCATGGAGAATATTTCGTCATTCTCTGAATTGGTAACTGATTCCATAATATACTTACTTTGGGGGTGTTAGGACTTCTTCCCCCTACTTAAGTATCATAATTTTTACCCAGTAAACAGAATGATGATTTTATAACATTTCACTTGATCTAAGTAAAATACTTATTTGTAATTGGGGCTCAGTCCATAAACAAATATTTGGATGAGAACAAACCAAAATAAACATTAGACTGCAGTGTTAATTGCTGCATAAACGACTAAAATGTGTGACTGGATGAATGAAAGATATCTATGTGTGGATCTACATGTTAGATATATGTTTGCATATACAAATAGATACACAGATAGACTCATACCCATAGACTATGTCTGGATATAATATTGACTCCTCAGGTCATACCAGGAAGGGATCTCAGTGACTCCCCCCACCCCTCAGAACATCCCCATTTTAAAGATGAACATATGGAGCCCTGGAGAAGTGAAGCAACTTGTCCGTATTCACACAGAGGGGCTGGCAGTTCACAATAACTCAGGTCTGATGATTCTCAGGCCATGGGTTTTTACTCCACACAACTTCCCTCCCTACACATATATACACATTTTTAAATCCACTTTTCACATGCATAGATAGAACTTTCTGGATTGTGTCTCTCATATTGGAGAATATAAATATAGTACTCAAGACACTAGGTGACTTACAAACAAAAATGATTAAAAAAAAAAAAACAGGAACCATCTTACCCATCTTGACCAGGCAAATGATCTAAAAACTCATCACCTTCTTACTTATTATCAGTCTTTTAAATGAAAAAATAATAAAAAAAAAAAAGGAGGTGACACACCACAGTCCAGAGGAACACATCTGATTTGATGTCCATGTTCCATGTCCCCCATTAAGCATCACAAGCACATCCAGCCCATATTTTTCCTTCCTGCTGTTGCTATTGACATTAAAATCACTTGCTTGATTTTCCAAACCCCTGAGAGGAGGGCAGGACTGACAGCAGCAGGGAGCATCTCAGTTGCTTGTGGACAGACGCCTTCCCAGTGGCGTAAGGAGGACTTCCTGCAACTCCCTCTCCAAACTCACTGCTAATTACCAACACCTGCAGCCCTTCATGCCAAGCCATGGCTTTTAACCCGAACCCTCATCTTTTCTATTATTTCCATTAAGGTTGTCAAAACCAGAAGTTTGGGAACCTTTCTCTGTGACCTTGGCATTTCTTTGCAGGCTGAACGTATTGGCATTTTTTTCTCTGACTGCATCTCTTCTCATTTGTCATGATTATTGCCGAATTTTTCAACTGTCATTCCCAAACGTAAATCAATGGTTGTCTACTTCCCCTTTGTCATATCTGCACGGCAAACAGCCTTTCCCTTCTAAATGAAGCTTCCTCCCTTTCCATCCATTAAAAGGGGCCTGTCTGCAGGAGAAGTCAATCCTTTGTTAGGTCATTGCATTTATCACGCTTCCAATCAGTGCCTGACACACTTATTCAGCCAGGTCTTCAACCACACAATCATTGTTCATCTGGGGGTTGTGCTGTAATTTATTTATGCATGGTGTTTTCACTATCCATCTTGGGCAGCTTCAAATTTTTCACCCCTGCCCTTCTCTTCCTCAGGACTTTCAATGCTGAGAGGGAATTTGGGGAGTGGGGCAAGAGGGAGCACAGTGATGGGGGCAGGGGAGGGGGTGGAAAGGAAAAGAACAGGGAGCTTTGTTTCTGTGGCAGTGGCTGTAAGCAAGTTTCCTTCTTAGTGAGAAGCTGAGAGCAAACCAAGAGAGACGCTGGGTGGGGGCCTGGAGCCCTGATCACAGAGCACCATTTAAGCCAGGAGATGCTCTAGCCCAGAAAAATGCCAAGAGGGACAATTCCTGTGATGTACTAAATGAGAGTCAAGTCCCATCAAGTTTAATAAAACCTTTTTATAAGCATATTGGCTTCAATTGTCATATGGAACTCTTTCAGAGGAAACTTGTTCTAAAAGGGACAGGAAGCAACCCACTTTCTAAGAATTCACACCTTTTCCAGGTAGCTGCTCAGCTTGAAACAAGCCAGCATGTGTTGCCAGGAAATTTCCAGGTTAACATGGGACTGATACCAACACCATTAATACGCACTGATGGAGGTCCCCAGAGCACTCGCCAAGCAGCACCTGGACCCTGCACACTGAGAAGGTTTCTCTTCCCCATCTGCCACAGACTAACCCTTTATGCCCTCACCACCTCTTCAACGTTCTCATTATCACCCAGGTCTCTGGCATTGGTACACATTATGTCTTCTGCCGCAAGGAAAATATTTAAACAGAAGAAATCTTGGCCTTCCCCTTTCCTATAAATGCTTTCAAATCAGGGTTCAGAGAAGGGATGCCTCCAAAGGCACCCAGGGCCCCACTCACTGTCCAGAATCCTTCTGGCCTCTCCTCTCTCCCATCAATGCACCCAAGGCAAAATAAAACAGGGAATGACAATAATTCCAGGGCATATTTAATGTCTGTCTTCCTCCCTTTCCAAGCAAACAAGAGTCCTAGAAAACCAACAGGTTCATACAAAGCAAATAGCTAAGGGAAAAAGGTACTCTGACGTGCTTAATGAGTATAATTACACATAGTCATGCCGTAATTAATTAACTATAAAGCCACTCATTCCTATTTCATTTTCCTTAGATCAGTAAATGATGCTTTTCTCCTCCCCAAGATCCACATACACACATTTTACAGATGCAGAAATTAAAGCCCACTATTGTTGAATAGCTTGCTTAAGGCCATAGAGTTAACCGAGAGAACTGGGGTTACCTGGCCCTCCAATCACTAACTCTACTGGGAACTCTTAGAAGGTTCCTGATGTAGTTATGGCTGATACTGTTCTTAGGGCCGCTGTTTACAGTTGTGCAGTATATTACCCATACAGCTGGACAAGGTAACCCTTTATAAGTGTGAGGAGACAGGAAGGGGATAAGCAGGTCTTCTACAACAACCCTTATACAGGCAAAAGCTTCTTAGACAAAGCCCATATGGCAAAGTACAACTACAGGAACCTAAAAATATATCCTCATCAAGAATATAAAGGCACCAAGAAATACTATATCACTGCATTCTCCTTGTCTTCCCATCCATCTCACCAATCCTTCAGATAACTTGTGAAGCTATTTCTATGTGCTGATAGCAGGTCTGAAGCACTAGATACCCCATTTCTAGCAGATGCATGACCAAAGAAGAATTACAGCTTCATCTACATCGTGGCCCTAGAGCATCTTACAGGTGCCTATATTGTACTCTGCACCTTCTGTGACCTCAATCACTGTGTCAGGAAACCACCTTGGGCTGGATCCACTGCTCTTAACAAAGACTAGGTCTTATGTTGTTTTTCAGCAAACACTACAATGCAGCCATCATGGTGTCTAGAATATGGTTTTGCTCTCTAAGTAATCATCCAAGTATTGGTGTAAGTATTCAAAGCAAGTCCCCATCAGTGATGCATCAGAGTCAATTCCCATGGCTGAATGTGGAGTGACACGTTAAGGGATGAAGAGTCTGGTGAATCGCATTGACCAATCTCCTCCAGCATCCTCCCCTAAGACCATCCAGTAGCCTGACTATCCTTTTAGCCTGATTGTTTGCTTGAAGGTGATGAGGCAGTATGGTGACAGCTCAGATAAGGTTCTTGTCTACAACTTCCTTAAATTCAAACCCACTGTCAGAAATGATAGCGTCTGGAAAGCCATGTGTTGAAAGTACCTGTGATTATTTCAGAAAGGGCTAGAACTATAGTATCTGTGAACATCTTGAGTCATTTTGAAAAGGAATCTATGTTTCATTAATTCTACAGAATTAATACTGATTCTTGATAAAGGCTTTGGTCAAGTAACTTTATAGGTTATAGAACATCTTCACATACACCATTTTTGGTGGATTATGCCAAAGAGCTTGACATTATCCTTAACAGTATTCAACCTTATAATGCATTCTATACTCCTGAATGTAACTTCCAGTCAGTTGTTTAATGCATAAAATTTATAAAAGTATTGCATATAGAATGGCCAAGATAAAGTGATGACTGTCCTTTGAAATAAACAGTAAGCTTTTAATTTTTTAAAGTTATTTGTGGGCAGGTAATTTACTTGGGTTGCTTGCTTAAAATAGTTAAGTTCCTACTAAGCTGTTCCATGGTCATCCCTTCTATTACAACCAACTGGAAGGAAGGCCCAAGACATGTGATTTGCAGTTGTGTAGCTTGATCTGTCAGGCTATGCAGATCAGAAAGCTTTAAATCAAAATCATGTGGCAAAACAGCATCGGTATTTACCAGTCTTTCAGGCTTGTAAGCAAGTATAGTCATAGGGAAAGAACAAAAGACAAACCAGTCTTGGAAACAAGAACTCAAAGAAACTCATTACTGGTATAAATGATAGTGGTTGGTTATTGAAATACTTCAGAATTTCTCTGTTCTCACAATAACAGTAAAGTCGACTTCATGAACCTGTGTTTTGTTGCTGAAACATGCAGTCTGTGTGTGACTAAGGTCTCAGGGATTTTGTGGCCAAACACAGTTTGAATGTGGTGAGATGAAAAAGCCACAAGATAAAACACAATGGTTTTTGGTTGATCCTGATGTGCAAGTGTAGACTCCTAAATCAATAAACATTGGATACCCTATGTGGTTACACAGCTGGCAAAGCCAGCTCCACGGACAGGATTTCCGCAGGAGGAGAATCAGATGGCTCAAAAATGTTGGTGAGGGAGGATGTTCAGAGCTCCAGAGAGCCTTGAAGTTCTTCTCTCTGTTAACGAGTCTCATAGGTGCAAACATTCTCAGGTGAATTTCCTTGTGAAGCAGCTCAGAGGAAGGAAATAATGCAGATTCTGGTTTCACATGTTTCTCTTCCATTCAGATCCTTGCCTTGTGATAACAACATTGATTCCCAAAAGTATTTTGGCAATTCTATCTCCAGTTGGGGGATCAGGATATCTAGGATTATCATCATTTCAGGTGGTACCCCAGCGGATATTCTAGAAATCTGGGTCTCCATGAAGCTGTAGGCCTTCCTAGAGCAAGGAAAATTCTGAACTGAAGGCCCTTAATATAAAATGACAATTGGTGATAACAATTTAGACACATAAACACTTAGTTATAAGTTTGGGCAAGGTCAAATTTGGAAGTGAACTTCCTGCCTTTTTCCTTCCCCAAGAACACCTGTGAGATGACTGACCTCTGACATTGGAAGTAGGCCCTGCTGTCCCTAGTCACCATGCCTATGACATCTCCAGAAAGCCTTATTTTCCTGGGTACCCACAACTGATCTCATCCTGGAGAGGCACTCAGGTTCTTAAACTTGTTTTTAACCTGCTGTAAAGACAGTTTTGGCTCTCAAGCACATCAATGCAGTGACTGGAACTAGGTGGAACAGAATGGCATCATCTTCCCCTTAGAAAATGCCTTAGGAATTCAGTTGGCAAAATCCTGCAACTTGGTCTAATGGTGCCAAAACTTTGGAGTCTGATTATTTGTCCTTGGGAGATATCCTAACTCTGGAAGTGGGAAACGCCCCAGTACTAGGAGAATCCAAGCAGACTACCTATAATGAAGACTATAGATAGAATTTTTATTAGGTTGATGAGTTGGATTAAATAACCTCAAATCTCAAATTTGAGACTCTATTTTTCTATTGTCCAAGATTACTTCCCTTCCAAGAAATCATAGTTTACATTCACAATACAGATTCCAGCAACATCAACTAATTGAACTTTGCATTCTGAAAGAATATATAGCAGGTATAAAGGCTAGGAGTTAGGATGAAGGCTGTCTCAGCAAGTTGGACAAATGGCTTACTAAGAATATACCCTAGAAGGGTCTTGACCAATTATTAATAAACTACAATCTAAATTACCTTCAATCAAACAGTCAGGATCATTGAAACCAACAACAACAACATCATCATTACCATCATCTAATATGCACTTATTGTAGAGCTTTTCTGAGTTATAAATCCAAGAGTAGGACCATTAGGTCATAGAGTACATATATTTGATTTGGTCAATACTTCTAGATTTCTCCGAAAGGCTGCATCAGTCTATACTCCCACAAGCAGTGTGCAAGAGTTCCAGTTTCCTCCCATCTCCAAATAATGCATCAGAAATTCCAGAAGTGTTATTTCTATGAAAGGCCTAAACTCCACACTGCATAAAGCCTGCCCTTAATCCATTCTCATTTTACTTGGTAAAATTTAAATCCTAAACAATGATTGATGGTTCTGGTGAGAGGTGTTTATAAAAGATCTTAGTCTTAAGCAAAGCAGGTGAAAGAACTATTATTAGATATGTTTAGGCTTCATGAACCATTAGAAGCAGAGCATAAATTTACTCAGGGCTCTCACAATCTTTTTCTTCAGAAAAAAAGCCTCTCAGCACATGATTTCAAGGAAGCAGAACGACTGACAAAGTATTCAATGTGCTTCCTGGTATGAATCAAAGGTCACAAGATTTGCAAAAGTCTCAGGGTCGAGACTATATTCAGTTATTTTCCAGTAGTACCTAAGAATGGCTTTGCATAGTACTCGCTGCTGATCAGCCTTATTTTTAAACAGGTTCCCCACCCAGTCACAACAGAAGTTTGGGAAGGGACGTATTCAAGAAGGCAGGTCCAAACAAATCCCCGACAATGATATGTAGTATTTTTTGGCAAAAAAAAAAAAAGCGGTTGGGAGGGGGACCAGCCCAGTGGCGTAGTGGTTAAGTTCCCGAGTTCTGCTTCGGTGGCCTGGGGTTTGCCGGTTCAGATCCTGGGCACAGACCTACTCACTGCTCGTCACGCCATGCTGTGGCAGCATCCCACATAGAAGAACTAGAAGGACCTACAACTAAGATATACAACTACGTACTGGGGCTTTGGGGAGGAAAAAAAAGAAAAAGGAGGAAGATTGGCAACCAATGTTAGCTCAGGGCCAATCTTCAAAAAAAAAAAAAAAAAGTGGTTGGGATAAACCCTGGTCATCCTATGTCATAGTAAACCTCAACTACAAGATCCCCAATAAAACAGGAACTCAAACAAAACCAAGAACCCTGAAAAACTAACCTACAGTTTCTCTGGCACTTTACAGATGCTCCTCTTCACACAGAAATTGGAAGGCCCGGGAAACAACGGGCCCTTTGATGTCAGGCTTAATTTCCCTTTCCTCTGGCTTTGAGATCTCAACAGGAAAGAATGAGCCATCTTCATTTCTTTGAACAGAGGAAGGGTACTCAATTGGTGACCCACTATCAGATAGGAAGGCCATCTGAAGGTCAGTGCAGGAAAAAGTGCCCATCTATGCACTGGAGGCAGATCCCAGTCTTATGTTAAGCAAAGACCTACTATAATCCCTCTACTCTGCAAATCACTAGCTGTGTAACCCTGGGGGAATTACTCAGCTTCTCCAAGACTCAGTTTCCTCATTTCAAGCAGGAAGATCAAGGCTAATCCACCATGGTGTGGGCAGGCATAAACGAGACACGAGGCAGCCAAAGACAGTCCCCAGGGCATAGGCCTCACAGGTCTGGCTATGCACACACCTTCTCTCCATAAACACGTGAGACACAGATTTCTATATGGGTTCTACCAACCCATGCACAAACTTATACTCATTCATTCACACAAACACATCACGCATGAAAATGCTCACATGTACACTCGCACCGGTACACACGCATGTCTGCGCCCATCCACATTTGTAAGAGATTTTGTCACCATTTTTCTTCCCTGGTCGCACTCGCCTTGTGCTGTGTTCTAGGGCACCACCCTGCCTCCTGGGCACTCAGGTCTTTCTGATCACAGATGGTGGTAGGGCTGAAACCGGGCCCAGACTGCTTCTAAAGCCAACTCCTACTTGGGCATCCCAGAACTTTCAAAAGTGAGAATTGCAAGGCTTCTTAGGAATAACCCAATCTGGTGTTTCTGAAACCTATTTTTTAGTGGTGCAATCCTTTCTTAAAGAATATCTCACCCAGGGACCCCAATGTGTAAAGCAGATACAGGCAAGACTGCACCTGTCGGAATGGGGTGGGTCTGCAGAGTGCTGTTTACTGGCCCCTCCCCAGGTGACCCTGAGATCCTGCCACAGAGCCACTGGGTAAAGGCAAACAGCCTTCATTTAGACATGGAGGAAGTGGGGCCCAAGGTGACAGAGTGAATCATCCTGTGCCACACAAGTGGTTTGTGTCGAGCAAGAACCTAAAACCTAGATCTGCTGGCTCAAAAGCCACCACTCTTTCCCCTGAGTTGCCAAAATATAGCCATCTAAATATCAGCATTTATATTAAGCATTAAATCCATTTTACTAAACAGTAACTACCCTCGCTGTATACGATGCACCAAGCTTTAGATGTCAACTAATTTGACTTACTCTCCCTTTCATTGCCCTTATATCTTGCTTAATAAGACATTTTATTCAGATACTGCTGAGGTAATAAAGGAAGAAGCGTGGTTGCCAAATGTACTGCCATTTTTATTTTTAGCTTCACTGGAGTAAGGGGTTATTTTCTTGTGAAAAGGATGAAATGCAGCTGCCGGCCTTTTAAATTGTATCACGCAATCCTGCTTTTGCCCAAGCAATAGATTTCCAGATAACTGCGGCAATCTTCTGGAAGTGTAAAAAAACAAAACCAAAAAAAAATAGCTACTGCCACCCTTCCCAGACCCTGCCCAGCCTCAATTGTAAACCATCAGCAAGAATGGCTATCTGCACCCACCCCATGAATCTGCTGACACCTCCCCCCACAAGAGCAAGGAGGCTACTCTTCAGGCTCTGCAGCCAACAGTACAAAGCTCTGGCACTCCCTATCACAGTTAAAAAAATGATGATGATGATGATGATATTAAACTAACATTTACTGAGACGTTATCACACACAGGCACTGTGCCCGGTGGTTGATATGCATTATCTCATTTAATTTTCACAATAACCCAACGAGGCAAGGTCTATTATCATCACCAGTCCATAGACGAGGACACTGAGGCATAGAGAGGTTAAGCAACTCACTTGAGGTCACCAATTAGTAGGTGGTAGAGCCAGAATTTGAACCCAGGCCTGCTGGGCTCCGAAGCCTGTACTTAGAACCAGTACACTAAACCTGTCTTGTAAATAGCCAAAGCTGATGCCAGCAGACCTGAGTCCAAATCTACTCCACCGTTTAGTAGCTGCGTGTCCTTGGGCAAGTAGCTTAACCTTTCTGAGCTTCACTTTCTTCATCTGTAAAACAGAAACAGCACCACCAGCTTGCAGTCTCATTGAGGAGAATGTGTCTTGCTCCCTCACTTCAAGTCAGGAGCCCCTTTTCTTAATACTTAAATTCTGGGCTCAGGGCTACCCAAATTAATGAAAGGCATTGAGTTCTCGTGCAAGAGTAGATGTGCCACCAACACTGCAGAGAGTAAGCTTGGAAGAAGTAGGGTAGAAGAGGGAAGGGGACAGGAGGAGGAGGGGAAGAGTCTTGATAGAAGGTCTCTCTGGCTGTGAGCATCTCCCACTAACACAAGGGGGCCCGGCCCTGGGAGAGAAGTCGTACCTGTACAGGCTGGAGACTCACATAGTTTTACAGTGGATCACATGATGTACGCACTTTACACTTGGGATCGGTGTAGTCCCAGGAGTTAGAACAAGGACCAGTGGATGGGAATCACAGGGAAGCACGTCTGGCTCATCCTGGGAACAAATTTCCTGCCTGTCTCAGGTCAGCTGGTTTGCGCTGCCCCTGGATATAGTGAGTTCCCTATCCCCAAAGACCCCCCTGAGAGGGGACCCTGAAAAGTCTGGTTGAACTCCATCCATTCCAACCCTGAAAGTCTTTGATTCCAGAGTCGAAATCCCAATTTTGTCCCTGAAGGTCCAACTGGAGACTAGCAGTGCTGCTCTCCAGCTTTTAGATTTGCTGCATCCAGAGTGCAGCATGGAGCCCTGGGGGAGGAGGCTTCTGAAAGACACACCACGCCAGCCCAGGTCTCAGGACCGTGACATGTGTGTGTCTTACTATGCAGACCTCTGGAAGGGTCCCCACTTGGTATTAGACAGGATAGGAAAAGGCCAGAGATTCCCAGGAAAAAAATAACAAAATCTCCTGCTGGGGCAGGAAATCATCTCACTATATAGAAAGGGGTTCTGCTTGTTTACAGGGAAATTACAGGCCCAGGAAAGCAGGTAACATGACCAGGCGCTGAAGTGGGTGGCACACCACTGTAACCCACCAGACGCGCCCTGACAGACCTGGAGGATGTGAGTGTCATCCCAAATGGTCATTTAAATGCCCATAAATAGGCAGAGGAAAATCCCACTAATTAATCCATTTACTGAGCAACTTCATACTGTACTGTGTGAATACAAGATAAAAAGAAGGGCAGGCTACCGGCTCATATCTCCTGCCAGACTCTAGGAAGACTGCGAGCAGAGGCCCCCATCTTCTGGAAACCGGTATACTACAACCTAGAATTGAATGTGACGTGTAAGTATATACTTGTCTTCAGAGCACGAGACTAAAATTTCAGACGTGTGTTTTCATTCTGGAGTGGAAGCTGGTTTACCTGTATGACCAGGACAGCTCTTCCTGCCATCCTTTGGTCTTTTCTCTCTCCTGCCCTTTTTTAACACTGGTAACAGCATGGAGAAGACACCTCTGGGGCCTTGCTCCGTCCTAGACAGCTCAGCTTGCTTTGCTGTTGTTGACACCCAATTCTAACAAAATCCCCTCAGAACTCATTAGACACACAAGAGTAACAGAGATAAAAAAGGAATCAACCTGGCATCTCAGTGCGTTCCATCATGTTGGCACATACATAGCACACTGATTAAAAGCATGGACTCTGGTGCCAGACTACCAGAGTTTGAATCCTAATTCCACCACTTCCTGGCTGTGTGACCTCGTACAAGTTACTTAACCTCTCTAGTCTCAGGTTCCTTATCTGCAAAATGGCAATGTTAGTAGAACCTACCTCATAGAGTTGTTATGGGAATTAAATGGGTTAATATATAAGCATTTAAAATACTGGTGGCACATAATCAGTGCTTGTGTGAGTGTTTGCACTGCTGCTGCTGCCCCTACCACTACAACTACCATCTGCTTCCTTCACTACTGGCATAGTTATTTCTTTGGAAAGAAGTCTCTCCTCCAAACTACTATACCAAATCTAAAATTGTATTGGGCTATACACAGTTCAAGAATTTGGATGGTTCTCAGACCATACTTTTTTTCAGGTGAGATATACAAAATATTTTTAATACGATAAACTACCATATTCCAACCCCTCCTAGACCCTAACACTCTCAAGCAACTGGGGCAATTAAATCGTAAAGACGTGACGTGTATTATGGAAGAGGCACTCCAAGGCCTGATATAAAAATGTTCATTACCAGCCAGGCCCCTGCAAGATGACCAAATTAACCTCACTGCCAGGAGTATATTAAGGAAGAATAATAAATTATTCAAAACCTAATGCTGATAGAGCAAAAAGATATTTATGGAAAAATCATCAGATTATTGCATTTTAATCATGATCCTGTTGTATGGCTAACATGTTAAGTCCTCGAAGCACTTTGGCAGAAGATAAGCTAGTTCCAGAGTGACTTGATATCAGTGTCGACACCAGGAGAATGGACAGCACAACCTGAAGGCAAGAAAAGGTCAGCAGATGAGGCTGTAGATCTGAAAAGCCAGAAATACACCCAGACATCCCAAGGTGTACTTGTAAGAGAGCCACCCACTCAGCTAGAGTGGCAGGCGGCCCCTAGACGTGCAAGTGCCTTCTCTTCAATCACCTTTCTCTTCAAAAGCAGAGAGAAGCCCCAGCCCCTCAAATTTAATTCATTGGCCCTTGAGAAAAGGGAAAAAAATTAAAACAGAAAATATTCAGAACCCCACAGAAGAGGCCTCCCCCGTCCCCTTCCCACTGCCTGCCTGTGCTCTCCAGAGCTGCTCCCTGCCCCCCCACACCCTTGTTTAATGTCTCTAACTTTATGCCATGTTCTCTTCCTCTTTCAGCATGGCTGAGCAAAGCTGACAGGCGGATTCCTTTGCTTTTCAGGGTATTAAAGCCACTTTCCCGCTCTGACAGCCTGTTCTACTCTGCCACCTTATAGCTCTGGCTTCACACTCCTCTGGGCAGCCAGTCCTTCCTGACAGACCACTGTCACTTCCCATCATCCTCTCTGTATATCCTGTTCTCTCCCCCTCAGCACGCATCCCGACTTTCCAACCAATGCAATTATTTTTTTTGACAAGCCATCCATCAGTTTTAACTTTAAAAGCACTTTCTGCTGATATCCATTGTTAAATCCTTTGCTTTTTTATGGGGCTTGCATGAGAGAATATGATATCAGACATTCAAACTACCAAACCATGTAAATTTACTTTGTTCTCAGCTATGTTTCCAATTTCACGTCCAATTTTTCGGTACATTATGCGTAGTTGTTGTGCTTAATATGATGTTGTCAAATCCCATTAAAGTTCACTGCATTGCACGGCTTTAAAAACAGGTTACAATTTGCATTCTATAAAGAAAGGAAGGAGTGCAGTCTGAAGTCAAGCTGAATCTTATTAAAATTATCTGTTCAATTGTTACATTTGTAGATGGAGTAATTTTGAGGCATTAGCTGAGACACATATGAAAATGTCAGCGTGCCAACTAACGACAATGAGAGCAAAAGGAATATCTCTGTGAAACTCAATAAAGCTCCTTTGCTGGTGACATAAATTTGATGATAATCCGCGGAAATGAATAAGGGACCATCCCGTTTGAATAGGAATTACCTTTTCTATTAAATCACTTTGGTGTGTTTCCACTTGGCCTACATCTTGGTCCTAGGCCACAGTGAATCTCTGGAGACTTATTCCAATACAAGGGGATAGGGAGAAGTGCAAAGAAGGAGAATTCGTAAAATAGAAGGTCATTCCTTTGAAGGGCATGCTACCTGGAAGAGTCTTAATACATTCTAAAAAAGAGTCTTTGAAAATATTTTTTTCCTGTTTGGAACAAGCACAAAGAGTAGAGCTCCTCCATGCATCAGCAGCACACGGATCACTACATTGATCCAGAAGCACATCTCTGAGCACAGAAAACTCATGGGGAGATGCAAACATGCGTGGCAAAGAGGGAACGCTTAGGGTGCTGGTGGGGTGGATGGGAGGATTTACAGGAAGGATTGGAGACTGAGATTTATGAGATTGGAACCAATGACGTCAAGTGGTTTCTAGGGGTTTTTCTCTCCCATCGAGTTCTCATCCCAGCTGTATTTATGACAGCACTGATTTCTACATGTCTTGTCATTAAATCTGGTCTCTGATTTTAAAGGTATCCATCACTGGCACTGAGCAGAATTATGCCATTAGAGGCATTATTAACTGAACCATTGACTTCATTGACTATAACAAGTTGAATTTTTGTTTCACACACAAAAAGTATTCCCACTGCAGACATCTACACCCCCTTCAAAGTTATTTTATTAAGGACACTATAATTTTAATTTTTCCAATACAGTCAATATTTAGGTAAGCCACAATGACAAAGAATAAAATTCAGTGACTATGGAAGATGTAATGAGGTGCTAAGGAAGTTGGTGCTGAGGCAGGGCGAAAAGAGCAGAGTGTGTTTTAGGTTCAATTCAGACACTGACTTCCTATGTGACCTCGGGAAAGTCATTAACCTCTCTGGGCCCTCATTTTCCTATCTGTAAAATGAGGATAGTATTCCTTATAGTTATTGTAAAGATTGAGTGAGATAATACATGTTTAGTACCCTGTATATTCTGGCACATTATAAGAGTTTGATAAACGCTGAGTATCATTATCAGTACCACCAATAAAAGATGAAGAACAGAGTACAGAAAATAGAAAGAATAGAGAAGAAAAACTCTATCAAGATGTCTAGGCTAGAGATAAAAATGAGTGTTTGACCTACATGCAGGGAGAGCAAATAGGTTTCAACTCTCATGATAAATCTGGTCATTCGGTGGCTACTTTCATGACATTGTTGAGCAAGATTCTGAAGCCTCATCCAAGTTCTTGGAAAAGAGTCCTGCAATCAATAACTCACACCCATGGTGAGAAGTACAAGGTGGCATAAAATATGTATGTTGAAAAGACAGCCATTAATGTTGGGACCTTGCATCAAATGGTAAATATAAAGCAAGGATGAGAATCTGGGCAAGGAATCCACGGTTAACCACACAAATGAAAAGTAGGTGACAAAAGGCAACTTCCAAACTGGCCAATCATAACCAAGCAAACAGACAACAGGGCTTCCAACAAGCACAGTTCCCCACTCCTCTCCTGGTCTCAGATACTCAATCAGCACATTTACGCCCACAGTCCACCAAGCAAGGTCATCTCAACCATTCTGACATATCAAGTAAGGCAAACCAAGCCAGATTCCATGTTGTCAGCCTGAGAAGAAGAAAGAGACCATTAAGGTGGCGACAGTTTAAAGCTGGAGAGCAGGAGTAATTCTTATTTCTGAACAGCGAGGGATCTGCCAGAAATGGAGGAATTGGTCCTAAAAAGTAGTTTGCTTGATGGAACGTGGAAGAAACGAAGGCAGGTGCCCTGACTTCTCCCCCATGGTTGGGAAGTCTGGCCTCCTGGGTGGACAGGAGACAGATATCAACTCTGAATAAAGACTTGTTAAAATTTTACATTTGGTTCTTCTTACTAATCCCAGCAGAAAAAACAGAAAAGAAAGAGATAAAAAGTAAAAGGGGTCAGTGGCCGGGTGGGGCACACAATTGGAGGATGAAGGAGTTTACGTCTAAGGCACATTAACAAGTCCAGATGACAGAAATGGGGGTGGGGCAAGGGCATAGGAAGCTTATCGACATTAAAAGCCTACTCAGGAAGGATTGGAAAGAGGAAGAGGATACGTAAACACAGTTTTAAGAAAACTTCCTCAGGATAGTTTCTCGAAATTTTAGATCTTGAAAATAAAACTTGCTTTGGTTCGGTTTTAAACTAACTTTTGAGGAGCCTCATTCTTATTCCAGGAAGCCCTTTTGGGACCTAAAAGATAGAAGCATCTCTACATGGTTGTAGGCACGCCTACCACGTACACACACAGCTTTTTTCTACCTCCACTGGAGATCTTTAATGACTACTCTAAAATTTCTCCAGGTTATCTCCTACAGGAGCTGACATTCAGCCCCACACACTCTGTCCAGGTGAAAATATTACATAGCATAATTTTCCTGTCTGAAGGTAATTAGCCCTACACATTGTCCACTCCTCCTCTGAATACCTGCAGCAGAGATTACACAGAGAACCGAGCTGACACATGGCATCTCCTGATCTGCATTTATATTCACCTTTCTACACATATATGTCCCATCTCCACCAGAGTGGAAGTCCTTTGAGAGCAAAGACCACATATTCCACTACTTTACAACCCAGTCTTAAAAACACACCACCCAATATGAAGAAGAACCTCAACAAATACATTTATTTGAGGAAAGTAATATCAGGCAGGAATGACTGAACTTAAAATAGTGCAAAAGAACCAAGTCTCCAGCAACTTGGCATTTTTGTTTATTTATTGTTTTTTGTTTATTGCCAAATCTCACATCCTATTAAAGATTTACATGTCAGTGGCAGAAATATTCCTGTTTAACTATCTAAAGAGTGATTCCATTTGTTTCTCCCTACATTATTAATTTGATTGGTTTTAAAGTTATTGGATGTGAGAGGCATTAGACAGACCACACACAAAACAAGCTCCCTTCTCTCTAGGAAATTATTCAGTGAAACAAGATGGCCCACCAGCCCACCCTCACACCAGTCTCTGGAGGGGGAGATCATGCCCGCAAGTACACAGAGCTGCATGCATGGAGAGGAGGCAGCACCTCCTGGGGATTCAGCAAGTCACAAATGTTTATTGAGCACCTTCTATGACCGGTATTGTAAAGCCAGGCTGAGCTGTGTTTCATTTTTTATTCTCTTTCTTTTGGTTCTTTGAGAATGTTCTAGAAAATCCTGGTGCCAGAAAAAGAGGAGAGACTAGGATGTGGCACTGTAGGTAGGATAAGAAGACACAGATCCTGGACTCAGCTCTGCCATAACCAGCTACGTGACTGTCCTTCGGAATTCTCCTCTCTGTACTTTGGCTTCCTCATCTGTAAAGTGCGTGGAGAAGGTTGGATCGGATAAATTATAGCACTGACCTGGTATCAGTCAAACTCTTAGATTCCTGTCAATTTTATTATCCCAAGATTATTGATACTACTGGCTGGGTGACCTCTGGCCTTTGTTTTCTTGTGAAACACCACACTTTCTGCACGTGCAGCTTCTCCGATCATTTCTAAATCATGGGCGTCATCACCAAAGGATGCTTATGAGATGCTTACGGGAAAAAAATGACAAATGGTTATACTGTGAGTAAAATGTGTCATAAACAAAAGAGTCCTTGTGAACAATCTCAAATCTGGAACTCTTGGGGGTGGTGTATAATCTAGGTTTGCTTAGGGTCACAATTGCTGACCTGAAGATATTTTGAAAGTCTCTAAGGAGCGAGCACTGAAAGGGAAGAGGCTTTTCAGAAGGATGTATTTGCTAGGCCCAGGGGCTGGGAATGAGTGGATGGCCTGAGCAGGGGGAGGCTGGTGCCCCAAACCCCATCCACTGGGGAATTAAGCTTGAGTGCTCAGCTACAGGCAGAAGAAAACTAACAAACCAGACCAAGGTGAACTCAAGGGATTTGGTCAAGGTGATGCTGACTTTCAGAGGGAGAGAAAGCGAGAGAAACGGGGGAGAGTAGCAGAGAAAGTGGGAGGGAGAGAGGGATAATTATTAATAATTCAGGGACAATGCATTTTTAAAAATCAAGTTTTTAAACTTGATTTAAAGTCCTGCCTACTCAGACATGGCAGGGAAGCAGCGCAAGGACCAAGAGCAAATTGGAGCATTTCTCCAAATTTCTCCACAAAGCTGCCTCGGGATCCAGGCCACAAATCCCAGGGAGAGAAGAAATGTATCTAATCGCACAGCCTCTGCCACAAAAGCTACAGTCTTCAAACCATAGCAACAATCTTACAGAATGTGCTAAGGATTCCCAAAGCTTCTTCTGGGGAGGGTCCCCTTGAGTTTTCATGAGATGAGCTCCAAAGACTCCCTACCTGAGATTCTATGAGTCCAAAAACCTACCACCGCTCCCTTACACAGAAGTATTTCTGTGTCTTAGAGGAACAAGCGGGCTGAACCCTGAAGTTCCAGATGCTCCCCTGCTTCTGCACTGATGTTTGGCCACACACACTGCCGGCAAAGGGTGGCACTGAGCAGGATCTGTATGCCCCAATTGTACTTGCGTGACACCAAACTGAACAAATTCCTTAAGATGAAATCACCTACACCGCTAAAAGATATTCCAAATAATGCCAAGAACCAGGAAATGCAGACCAGCCAAGTAAACGAATCTTGAGCCTATGCATTCCTTCTGCTTCTCGGTAAATCAAAGTGAAACTTTCCTTTTAGCTTTAGGGCTGTCCTCCATACAAGGCCGTGCAGCAAGGGGTTAGGAGAAGAGCCTGGCCCGGGCTGCCCAGCTCGGCATCCTGGCTCTGTCCCTCATTAGCTCTATGCCCTCAGTGACGTTACTAAACCTCCTTCTGGACCTCAGATTCTCCTCTCAAAACTGGACATAATAATGGCACCTGCTTGCTAGGGTCACTGTTGAGGATTAAATGAATCAAGATATGCAAAGCATGTGAAACCATCACGCTTAGTAAGCCCTCAAAAAGGTATTACTATTGTCTCTTTTCACTCTGCAGGACAAATCCTCCATATCAGTTATGTCACTTTCTTCACTGCCCTCCCAACTCCCAACTATGTGAGGGAGGGACTGTCTTATCCATGCTGTTCAGATGTCTGATCAATGTCTGTAAACTGAATGGGTGAATAAAGGCAAGAATGAGGCGGATCCCCAGGAAGGCACCCACATTCATACTCACCTACACTATGCTGCTATCCTCCAAGATGAAAGCCCCTCTTCTCCGCCTGGTGTGATTCTACCCATCGCTCACGGTTCAGCTCAGGACATCTGCCCCACAGGTGCTGGGAGGCATCATGCTTTAACGGTTAAGGCAACAGTTCTGTAATCAGATGCATGGGTTCAAATCCGAGCTCTTCCACTTACTAGACCCTAGTGAGCCTGAACAGTTACTCACCACCACCCAGGTGCCATGCACGGCTCTGAAAGCTTTACTGCCATTATCCCATCAAATCCCTACAGAAACCTAGGTGGTACATACCAGTATTCCCACTTTACAGGTAAAGAAACTGAGGCTTACGGGGGTTTATTTGTCCAAGGTCACTGTGCTTGAAGTCAACTCTTTCCTCTTTCTATTGCTCCCAATGAACCCCTTTTAATTTGATATTTTTTCCAATTTCCTGCGTTGTTGTGAGGTATGAAGGACTAAATGCACAATTCTAGGGCCAGTGTCTGACCTTGGGTCTAGCTCCCTTCAAGGCTGTGCTTTTTCTTAGTACCTGGCACAGCACTGGCTAGAGAGATCACACTGGATAATGATCTATTAACCGATATTTGTTCCCCTCCCCAGATTCCAGACTCAGCCTTGGTCTGACCACACTAACATTCCTGGATAAGGAAGCCAGCTCTCCATTTAGAAGGGGTGCTGGAGATGGGTCCTTCTCGGAGCTGAGCCAAGGGCCTGCTGGCCAGCCAGCTGTGGGGTCAGTGGATAGCACAGACTGTGGACAGCACAGAGCCATGTTCTCTAGAGCAACCCGCTCCCAGGATGCGCTTCCGCCAAGACCCAGCAAACTCGGCCAGGGTAACATTGAAGCCAGCACCCCCAAAGCTGCTGACATCCATTCTGTTTAGTGTGCTGCTGGACGGGAGAACTCGCAGGATAGGTTTCAGAAACAGAACACTGGAGCTGCCTCTGTTGCCTGGAGAAAAGGGAGAGGCTACACACACCCCAGGTGGCGTTGACATCCCTCCCCCCGAATCTAACATACCCTGTAACTTACCTGGAAGTGCTGTTCCCTATTTATGGCCTGCAGAGCAGGCATCCTCTCCTCCTCCCACTCCTTGGCAGAGGAGATCGCAGGCCCTGCCACTGCTTCTACGCAGCAAACTGTTGCTACGTTTATGTAAATACCATGGAAACCAGGGCTGTAACACAGAAAGACTCGCAAAGAAGCAACTTAACATAAGGTCAACAAGCCCCCTGACAAAAAGTGTATATAGTGCTCCATCTTCAAAACACAGCCTACTCTGTTTTCCTTCCTAACCCCTAGGCTAAAAAGGCTAATAAGATTCACAGACAACATATTAAACGATGGAATTCTCCACACAGCTCAATTTCTTTCTATAAATAATTTTAAAACTATTACCCAATAATGTATTGTAATAAAAAAGCTGACAGGGTCTTGCTCAACAAGTAATCACCGGCGTGTTTTTGCACCTAGAGATGGAGAACTTTCTTATTATGTGCCTCTGGTGATCTTTAGGTGTTTCCATAAAGCTGTTGCTATTATTTATAAGCCACGGGTTACTTGCCTTTGCTGTATGCTAAAATTAATGAAAACTTATTTTAAAGATTCAAAAAAGCAGGGCAGACCAGGGAGTGGGTGCCAGGCAGCCCTGGAGTTGGGGGAGGGTGGTATCCATAAGTTACTTGTGGCCTTCCTGAAGGCAGCTCTGATTCCCTTCACGGGGCAGGAGGCAGCACGCTTGGAGATGAGGTGACCTCCTGGGGATGAGGTGCTAGGAAGCAGTGATCCCATCCAGGTAGGAGCTGTCTCCACCTCCGATGTCTCAGCCTTGTCAGCCCAGAGCTCCAGGTGGGGCCCAGCCAATAGGAGCCACATGTGGTGGGCAGTCTCTGTTGCCAAGCTTCATGCCCACACCCACTGCCTAACCACCTTGGTGCACGGTACTTGCAGGTCAGCATCCTGCAGGGGCAGCTCATGGGCTCTGTGGTCTGGGCGCAAGCATGCACTGTTACCCACCATGAGGTGGGTTCTCTCTCTCACTAAGTTCATAGCAAGTGTGGCCACTTTATGATACTTACTCGCTGGCCTGGTATTCTAGCTACTTGTATTCTTATCTTATCCCCCTGCAGGACTAGATGGATAGACAGCCTCTTGAGTAGACCATGTCTACTCAGCTGCATAATACCAGTCACTCAGTCCCTGCCTCCTGAATCCAGGCAAGGCAGCACAGCTCAGTTGAGAAAGGACACCAAACTTGGAAATGAAGACATGGAGTCAAGTCCAGGTTGTGCTACAAGCTGTGATGTGGGCAAGTCATTTAGCCTCTCTGAATCTCAGTTCTCTCAAATGTTAAATAAAAAAGGTTAGACACGAGAATTGCTAAGGTCCTTGTCAGCTATCAACTTCTCTGACTTTATAATACAAAGCTGTGGTATTTGTAGCCGGTAGTGACATACTAACTTTACCCAGCTAGATGACAACTTGTTTTTTAAATGGGCTGGTGAATGTGTGTTGGGGGGAGAAGGGTGTATTTTGAGGACCCTTTTTCTATTGCCATTAAATCACACCATACAGACTTTGACCTCTGCATTGGGCCACAGCCACAAGAAGTCATGTTGTCCCACGTTTCAAAAATAACACCTGTCTACTGCTATATCTGAATGACATTTAAAATAATTAATTAGCAGACTTCTCATCCACTGAGAAAGTCTGTCTATAATTAACGTGCCAAATATACTCTTAGTCAACCCAGTTTACAAAGAAAGATCATTTGAAAAGGACACAAGATATCATCCCATTTACAATTGCAACAAAAAGAATAAAATACCTAGGAATAAACTTAACCAAAGAGGTGAAAGATCTGTACACCGAAAACTATAAAACATTTTTGAAAGAAATTGAAGAAGACACAAAGAAATGGAAAGATATTCCGTGCTCTTGGATTGGAAGAATTAACATAGTTAAGATGTCCATACTTCCTAAAGCCATCTATAGATTCAATGCCATCCCTATCAAAGTTCCAACAACATTTTTCACAGAAATAGAACAAAGAATCCTAAAATTTATATGGAACAACAAAAGACCCCGAATAGCTAAAGGAATCCTGAGAAAAAAGAACAAAGCTGGAGGTATCACACTCCCTGATTTCAAAATATACTACAAAGCTGTAGTAACCAAAACAGCATGGTACTGGCACAAAAACAGACACACAGATCAATGGAATAGAATCGAAAGCCCAGAAATAAACCCACACATCTATGGACAGCTAATCTTTGACAAAGGAGCCAAGAACATACAATGGGGAAAAGAAAGTCTCTTCAACAAATGGTGTTGGGAAAACTGGATAGCCATATGCAAAAAAAATGAAAGTAGACCCTTACCTTACACCATACACAAAAATTAACTCCAAATGGATTAAAGACTTGAATGTAAGACCTGAAACTGTGAAACTTCTAGAAGAAAACATAGGCAGTACGCTCTTTGACATCAGTCTTAGCAACATCTTCTCAAACACCACGTCTGACCGGGCAAGAGAAACAACAGAAAAAATAAACAAATGGGACTACATCAAACTAAAAAGCTTCTGCACAGCAAAGGAAACCATCAACAAAACAAAAAGACAACCTAACAATTGGGAAAAGATATTTGCAAACCATACTTCTGATAAGGGCTTAATCTCCAAAATATATAAAGAACTCATGCATCTCAACAACAAAAAAACTACCAACCCAATTAAAAAATGGGCAAAGGACCTGAACAGACATTTCTCCAAAGAAGATACACAGATGGCTAACAGACACATGAAAAGATGTTCAAAATCATTAACTATCAGGGAAATGCAAATCAAAACTACAATGAGATATCACCTGACGCCCGTCAGAATGGCTATAATTAACAAGACAGGAAACAACATGTGTTGGAAAGGATGTGGAGAGAAGGGAACTCTCATACACTGCTGGTGGGAGTGCAAACTGGTGCAGCCACTATGGAAAACAGTATGGAGATTCCTCAAAAAATCAAGGATACAACTACCATATGATCCAGCCATCCCACTGCTGGGTATTTATCCAAAGAACTTGAAAACACCAATTTGTACAGGTACATGCACCCATGTGTTCATTGCAGCGTTATTCACAATAGCCAAGACTTGGAAGCAACCTAAGTGCCCATCAAGGGACGAATGGATAAAGAAGCTGTGGTATATATACACAATGGAATACTACTCAGCCATAAGAAACGATGAAATCCAGCCATTTGTGACAACATGGATGGACATTGAGGGTATAATGCAAAGTGAAATAAGTCAGAGGGAGAAGGTCAAATACCGCATGATTTCCTTCATTAAGTAGTAGATAATAACAACAATAAACAAACACATAGGGACAGAGATTGGATTGGTGGTTACCAGAGGGGAAGGGGGGAGAGAGGAGGGTGAAAGGGATAATTCGGTACATGTGTGTGGTGATGGGTTGTAATTAGTATTTTGGTGGTGAACATGATATAATCTATGCAGAAATAGAAGTACAGTGATGTACACCTGAAATTTTTACAATGTTATAAACCAATGTTACTGTAATAAACCAATGTTACTGCAAAAAAAAAAAAAGGACACAAGAGAGATTAGCTAACTATGAGACCTGTACTCTAGGTGACATCTTGACCAATATATGCCAATTACAACTTTAGATCCATAAAAGGAAACTAATGGATCTTCTATCTTGCCAGAATATGGGGGTCTGATATCTGGAGAGAGCATTCACCTGCCGAATTATGCTTCTTAACTTTGGAGAAAGAACTGAAAAATATGTCCATTAAAATATGTCACTATTCACCAAAATCATAATTTCATGTACTTATATGGCAGTATAAGTACATCCTTATGATGCAAATCATATGGACAGAAGAAACTGCATCTCTGTGTTCCCCACACATGGGGGAAGTCACGAGTTCATTTTTAAACTTGGAGTAAAACACAACCCACTAGTAGGAGAGGTAAAACACCCATTATTACAAACTAGCCGTTTCCACAGCTAGAAGCTAAGGAGCAACCAAATAACAGTGGAGAAACAACTGCCAGCTGCAATTTTCTTTCCTTTTTTGATCTTTTTTACAAGTTATGGGTTGCATGTGTTTCGACTATTTTTGAAAAGGAGGAGGAAAAAACACGAAAACCTTGGGCAGTCTTCTCACCATGGCTACGTTTCACAGGCCTTTTCTCGATAGTATTACTTCATTTCGTAAACCTCTTCTTCTATGGAATCATTTTTGAAGAAACACAGAAAAACAGGAGGGAGCTTCTCCAGCAACAGTGATATTAGTGGAAATGCACAGGAGGGCCCATGAAGCCAAAGGCAGACGAGCGCTCACTTCCTCAGGAGAAGGGACAAGCCTTTTGAAGGATAAGTTCATGAAGGATTCAGAAGGGAAAACAAGCAAACAGGAGCCTGCTTACCTGACCCATACAGACAAAAAGCCAGACAGTACTCCCTGGGCCCCATGACTTTTTTCCACCCCCTCACTCTTCTCTGAGGGCTTCCTGAAGGGGGGGCCAATGAGTGTACCTGGAATGGCTGTCCTGCACTGTGCCCTCAAGTCGACTTTCTTAGGGCCTGGAGGACAAATGCTGAGGTTTTCTTCCTCCTAACACTAAAATCCTACAACTGTATAAGAAGGGTTGAGAGAACTTAGCTCAGCCTTAAAGAGGTATGTAGAATCATTGTGCTCCTCTTAAGCTAGGCTGGGTTGACTTCTCCATCAGGCACAGGGAACATACTGCCTAGAGCCTGCGAGACTATAGGGGACCACAAAAATGTTTGAATTTCTTTTAGAAGCAGAAGGAAAAAAGTTAACTTTAGGCTGAAGAAAATGTTTTAATATATAATATTAATTGATTCATCTTTACACAAATATTTTTAATACTCTTTATGCAGGAAGGGGCCCACTTAAGTCATGATGAGTCCCTGATTCCAGATCATTCCCTGGGCCTTTGCATGTACTGTCTGGGATGCCTTGCTTCAATCTTCTCTTAATTCAGGGAATGAACAGACTTGACTCAACTCACTCCCACCTCTTTCCTGATACTTCCCTGATTGCTCTGATTACTAACACTTTTCTCTCCTCAGTTGGAAATTCCCCAGTGATTAAAGGCCACACAATAGCCTCCCACTTACCAAGTTTCTATTTCTCATGTATATTATTCCTGTCCCTTCAATCCTAAAAGACAAATACTACCCCTCACTGCTAAGATAACTGGAAGCTCACCACTGTCCACAAAATAGTCTACATGTCTCAGCCTCGCATTGAAACACTCGTTAATTAGAACCCTAGTGGCCTCTCCTTACATTCCCCATCCCACCCCAAGGTGCCCTGAACCACAGCCATATCAGATACTCACCATTTTACAAGTGTGCCTCATATTTCTCCCATCTCCAGGCCTTTGCAGAAGCTGTTCTCAAAGCCAGGGATGCCCTCCCCCTTCATAGCTTCCTAACAAAAGCCCTATCCAATTCTTAAAAGCCTAGTTCGGTGCAACCTCTTCCCAGAAGCCTTCCCAGATCCTTTTATGGGGACTGTATCCGTCTCTCTCCTACTTTACCTTTTGCATGTCTTCTGCAGTATTCATCAGATTCTGACTTCTGTCAAAGGAATCTGTAGATCATGAAAGATCTTTCTCTTAGTCTTAGTTCCCCCAGAAGGAGATGGTGAGACATGGATTCGAGTGCAAGTATTTTGGGGGAGGTGATCCCAGGGGTGGGGGAGTAAGACAGGGGATGGAAGAAAGCGAATGATGGTGCACAGTGCTTTGTCAATTGAGTTACCACACGGGCAACTGGAGCTCACTGCAGCTGGGGAACTCTGGGAGACAAAAAAGAACGTGCCTCAGGGGCCGGCCCGGTGGTGTGGTGGTGAAGTTCACGTGCTCCGCTTTGGCGGTCAAGGGTTTGCAGGTTTGGATCCCGGGAGGGACCCATGCACTGCTCATCAGGCCATGCTGTGGCAGGTGTCCCACATATAAAGTAGAGGAAGATGGGCATGCATGTTAGCCCAGGGCCAATCTTCCGCAAACAAAAAGAGGAAGATTGGCAATGGATGTTAGGTCAGGGCTAATCTTCCTCACCAAAAAAAAAAAGAATGTGCCTCAGACTGATCCCAATCGAGGAAGATGAGGTGTTTATCCACCAGCTCCTGTCAGTCAATGGTGTGGGTGAGGCTGCTCCCAAGAGTCGTTAATTCTCCGGCATTTCCAACCTACCCTGCCACAAGTAAAGGAGCTCCAGTGGCCAGAGAAAGCTCTCAGGCAAAGAGTTGCAGGTGCACGTGGCTGGCGACTGGGAAGTGTACACCTCCCAGCTGTAACACTGAGGGGACCTAGGAGGCCACTGACAGCTTCTGCTGCAGAGAACATGAACTTCTGCAGCCTCAAGCACCCAACAGGATCCTGGGCATACAGTAGGCACTCAGGAAGTATTCACACAAAGGAAATAATTTTGAAGCTCTTTCAAGGCAGGGGCCACATTTTATTTTCTCTCTGCCATAGTGTCTAGCTTCAAGATAAGGACTCAAATCATGCATGCTAGCTGAAGAAGAGTGAGTGATTTAACTCACCACCCCATCTCCCCAGTGAGACCATGCCATGTAATTGAATTCCTATCTTATTAGCTGTTCTCTATTTCACAAATGCTATCTAATTCATGCAAGCATTAAAGACTAACCCTGCCCTGTGAGGTTTAGCAATGAGGACCGTAACGAAGATGTAAGGAGTTAAATAGGTCTCTTGAGAAAATGCATCTATATCCAAAGGAGCAACCCAAGAACACTACAGGATTCTGGGTAATTCTTTGAATTTCCAACTTTCATGCAGCCTCTGGCACCTTACCCTCCCAGGTGGTACTGCCTGTACCCAGGAACTGGGATGGAGGATATACCAGAGGTGTTCCATGGCTCCATCCCACCCCTCCACCAGCTTCCTTGTGATCATACCACATCACAGTGGGTGCACCAAGAAATGGCCTTGGGGCCCACTCTACATCAGACATAGCCGAAGACTGAAACAAAGAAAAATAATGTAAGCTCAGACAATAGCATCAGGCAAGGGAGGGGAAAGCCAGCTTGTCTTGCCAATTTCAGAGCAGAACAGATGTTTCTGCATCTCCAAGGTATCCACCCTCCTAGGATACCAGACATAGGTCACCCATCAGTCATTCATCTTTATGATGAGTTGCAGCGGCCAGCACACAGTCAAGATTAATGTACGTCTTTTCCAAGAAATACTGTTTAATGGCAAGGATATGCTGAGGGTGACTGTTCATGCCAGATCATTCTAGTCAACACAACCAACCAAGTTTCAAACTAAACTAGGAAAAGAAAATCTTGCATACTTTCTTATTCCAAGCAAGGGACAGAGTAACCCAAGGGCAGTGTATGAGTTAATCTTTGCCTGGGAAGATGTATCCCCTGGCTGAGTCTGATGATCCCTGGCCAACTTGGGACCTGTTGGGAGACGGGGGTTTATCAGCTTAACCCAGCTATGATACCCCCCAAGCAATATGGAACCAGCACACAGGAGACCTGGGTTCTACTCATGGCTCTGCTCCCTGCTGACAACATCTTGAGCAAATCACTTCTGCTCTCTGAGCCTCAATTTCCCTTTCTAGAAAATGAGAGGATAACCTCCAAGTCACCCCTTGCAGCCTTAACATTGTATGAGTTCTAAGAATCCTCATGCTAGAATATATGAGACTAACTTTCACTCCTGGGGTGACAACAATAAGTTGGACAACAGCATGTAAATCCTCCAAAATGTTAATACCATCACTAATGTATTTTCATCTGGATAAAGGAAACGATCTTACTACTATTTTTTTCCCCAGACATCTTTAGAACTAAAATGTTCCAATAGGAAGTCACTTTATGGTTTAATCCGAAAAAGAAATCAGCAAAAGAGAAAAACAGAATTTGAACACAGCTCTTTAACATGAACTTGATTTTATTCCACCCATCTGTAAGAGCCACACAGGAATTACTTCGACCACCAGAGGGCTTTCCACACTGACAAAATGCATTAATAAGACATAAGGTGATGAAATAAAAAAGTAAAAAGTTCTGAGTTACATTGCTTAGGTCCATAAAGGCCTGGGGGCTAAAGTGAAAGGAAAAAAAAAAGACAAAACAAAAATTGAATTTCTCCTGAATAGGATGCACATTTTTACAAACACAATGAGAGAGAATTCCAATCCCTCTTAAATTCCCGAAAACCATCAAAAGAATTTGACTGGCGCAGGGAACCAAAAGGAAATCACAAATTAGCTGTCAGAGGTTTCAGACTCTTGTGAGTAAGCTGTCATTCCCCAAATGTTGAACTAGATTCTTGTATCCTTTTACTTATTCAGTCAAATTTAGAGGTACTCGCAAATGTAATGTGTTTTTTACACAGGTTGGGGATAGCCAACATTGTTGAACATCCACCACATGACAGGCTTGTATGTATATTACTAACTTTAAGTATGTTAACTTGCTCAATTCTCCTAACAATCCTATGAGATAGACACATTATCCCAGTTTTACATATGAAGAAACTGAAGCAAAAAGAGGTAAAGGAAATTTACCCAAGGTCACGCAGGTAGCAATGGTCAAAAAAAAGTCCAGGAATGAACTTTCTGCCCACCAAGAACGAAACTTCCACTGACTACAGATGAGCATTTTATAAAAAGAGCCACCTTTTACCACAACCTATAGAATGAAAAAAAAAAAAAAGTCAGTGAAAGAACAGTCTAGCTCTGGGCTTAAATCTCTCTCTGCAGGTTCTCAGATGGGGTTCCACAGCCCCAGGGTTCTGAGGGGACGTCGCCCAGAGGTGGCCAAGAGGGTTCAAAGGGAGGCTCTCTGAGCCTACAGGCCCTCATTTCTACCAAAGTCTCTTCAGATTTCTTCTGTTTTACGAATTGGAGGTTCCCGCATACAATTTCACTGGGAATAAAAGATTCCACTAATATTAATGTTTAAATTTGCTATATCACTAGACACTTCAGGAAAAAAAAAATCCTTCTTCAGGTTCTCTTAAACCCATTTTACAGCACTTACTCCACCAGGGTGAAATATTTCTACTTATACGGCTCCCTTTCTATATGGTTGAGCTCCCTAAGGTCAGGAATAGTATCTTTTTCATCTTTATGTCCCCAACCCTTAGCCTTAGATTTGGCCCAGAGTAAAATTTTCAACAAATATTTATAGAATGAATAAATAAAGGAGTAGTTAAGGTAAGGCTAGCTGCTGTGATTTGATAGCCAGCCCTGGTTAAGGTCTAGTGGTTAAGATCCGGTGCTCTCACCACCACGACCCAGGTTCCTTTCCTGGTCAGGGAACCACACCACCAGTCTGTCGGTCGTCATACAGTGGTGGCTGCACGTTGCTATGATGCTGAAAGCTATGCCACCAGTATTTCAAATACCAGCAGGGTCACCCATGGCGGACAGGTTTCAGCAGAGCTTCCAGACTAAGACAGACTAGGAAGAAGGACCTGGCCACTCACTTTCGAAAAAACTGTCCATGACAACCCTATGAATAGCAGTGGAGCATTTGCTGATATAGCACCAAAAGGTGAGAGGACAGCGCAAAAAGACAGGGTAGGGTTCCGCTGTGCTGTACACAGGGTCAGTAGGAGTCAGAATTGACGGCACTAAAAACAAAATCTGCTATGATAGATAAACCATGAAATTTTAGGGACATAACGGACGTTTATTTTTTGCTTATGAAAAATCCAATCAGATGTCCAGCAGGTGGCCTTCCACATGGTGATTCAGGGACCCAGGCTCCTTCTAGGTTGTGATTCTAGCACCTCTTAAACCTCAGAGTCCTCCTCCTCTCAGTGGCACACAGGGAAAGAGAGCACGTGAAAGCTGGGGCCAGAACAGTCACCGGGCCCCACGTGGAGTAAGAGGAGGTGCTGGAAGGTGCAGTCCCAGCAACAGCTCTTCACCACGCAAGAACAGGATGACTTTGGTAGACAGCTAGCCAGCCATTTGTTCTGTAACGACTTCAAGAGCTCTATCAGCCTAAAAGTAAGACCCAATGCATAAGAGGTGGCTCTCAAAGAAAAAAAAAAAAAAAATTGGGTCCTTCACCACTTCATACCTAAAAAATGCACAAGTATATAAATACAGCTATAAAATTTTATAATTATAAAATTATAATTTCTTATAAGGAATTTTCATTGCATTTTATCATCACAAACCAGACTTGCTACCTATTGGTATACAAATGGCCAGAAACTAAAATACCAGTCAGCCTAGAGTCAACATTCCCACCATTTACAAAGTGTCCGGTTCCTCCCTACAAGAGGGTGCCAGTAGAGAGAAAACAAAACTGGAAATAAATGCCTTATTTAGAGAGACTTCATTGCAATACTGTGACATGCAGGGAATCCCAGAGCCCCAAGTCTGGCCATTGGCAATATCCACACAGGTGACCTCGTACAAATCAATCAACTTCCCTATCCCTCAGCTTCCCTCACTTGTCAAAAGGGAAAGACAATTTCTGCCTTCCCACAAAAGTAAAGTGTGAGGATCATATAATAAGTTACGAAAAACCTATAAAACATTTTAAATCTTCCAAAAATACAGGGCATGGGACTGTTACATAGTTGTTTTCCCAGCCACATGGTGATTCCTCCAACTCCAACCACAACGGTCAATATGCTTCTGGAAACCTCTTCATCAGTCAGCCCAGCATTTCAACTTCCACCTCCCCAAGAGTCACGCTCAACTCCACTCCTCAGAGTCAACGTGTTCCTGTGAGAGAATCCCTTAAACTCTCTGGATCTCAATGACCACACCGATTAACCGGGTATGGCAACCCCTTGAAGGCCTAAATAGAGGCCTAGGCCACTGCACTCTGGAGGGTCCCTTCTTCTGAGACTCGAGTTCTGATTCCCAAGTTTGAGCCAACGGTGTTAGAAACAGAACTGGGGCTCCTGTGGTGATTCCGCCCCACCCCTCCACATGTTTTAAACAGTCTGACCACGTGGGAGGTGCGGGCATTAATGGCAGCTCCACTCCGATGTTACTGTAAAGTAATAGCAGAGTACCATGCAATCACTCTTTAATGTCAGCCATAACCTTCATAAATGGGTTTGTAATGAGAAACCCTTGTTTGTCACAGAGAAGGTATGATTGATGCGGCCTATGAGTGAAATGAAGCCACAGTGACCATCTCAATAACATGAACAGCTGCCAAATATTCATTTAGCAGAATGAGTTTAGAAAACTTTGAGCAGATTGCTTTCACAAGGCTGCCTTCAACAAAAGGAAACATAATTAACGAGCTAATATCAGCATGTGTCTGGCTAAGCTAATGAATATCAAATTACACAGAAACCTGTATAAATCATCATTACCCTGAATTTTAATTGAACTTGCAATTAAACATGACAAATTTTATATACACTAAACCTTTAATTTATACTTTCAAATAAGGAATAATTTATCATTTTTAGTATTTCATAGTTAATTTCCCAATATGTGCACTTCTAATTAACAAGGATAGACAGGCATTTAAAAAAACACACACACTCTCTCTCCTATGGCTCCATTCATAACAATAATTTTCCCTTTTGTATACATTAGAAACTCCATGTCTAGGAGTTTGAATGCCAAAGGACCTCCTCGCGTATTCAAGGAAAGATCTTACAGCTACAGAGAATGAGAGGGAATAATTTCCCCTTTCGCTTTTCATCTCTCCCCTGGAAAAAGAGAGATTAAAAGGGCGAGAGCATGTTAAAGCAACCTGGCCAGGCATCTCAATTACTGGCTCAACTTTGCACCCCAAACTCCCCTTATATCCAGAACACAGGGCTTCCTTTGCTGCAAAAGCAAAGCATCTTGTGTTTCAAAGCGGCACCACCTTAGAAATAAACTGCCTTGCTCTGGCATCAACGCCAAGCCTATTTGTTTTACCTGGCCAGCCAGTAATGAGCTCGCTCTGTGGATGGATTTGTATTTTATTATTATAATTACGCCACCATTATAAACATACCTCGAGCAACCTCAGCATAAAAGGCAGGGAATGCTATTAAAATATACATATAAACACACAGGGAAACAAGACAGGATTGTAAAAGGGCTGCAACAGAAACTAATTGGGTTTGCTTTTTTCGTTAATCCCAGCCTATTAACATGGTAAGCAGTGTGGTCTAGGGAGCCACATGCTGGGAACTGGGAGATGACAGTGCTATACTGCTTAGGCCTCTAATTGGCTGTGTGACCACAGCAAGATGCTTCACCTCTCTGTGCCTTAGTGTTCTCAGAGGCAAAACAAAGATAATGGAGATAATTGTGATTGCTTTAAACATGTGAAAATAATTTGAAAAAAACCACTATAAAACGTAATAGCATCATCATTTTCTAGCTATGGAGAAGACAAACTGAAAAAGCAGACAACAGCGGACGTTGCTCATGCATGCATCATATTTTTTTAAAGCAACGATCACATTAAATATTAGCATTTTAATTCCTATTTTCTCATTTGATAATGTGAAGGAAGCTAGACAGATATTATTATCGTTATTCGCAAGATGAGAAAACAGAGTCGTGGAGAGGTCCACTCTGCAAGGCAGCGGCAGAGGTGGGGTTAGAGCCGGACACAGAGGGAGCATGTCCAGTGAGGCTCTTCTGACCTCAAAGCGCTGCCTTTCTGCACTCTCCCTTGGGAGGAGGCTGCAGAATATATGACGAGACCATAAAATCCTGTGGCTAGTGGGACCTCAGTGACAAGACAGAGATCATCACTCCCACTCTATCCTGATCAGACTGATGGCTCAGCTGAACGTCTTAAGTCTGGAGAGGAAACAGGCACCCCTTCCCAAGAGGAATGAGAAGGCGTGAAGTCAACAGCATGGGTATTGTCTGTGCACCGCCAAGAAGGCGAGGACACGTATCAGCCAGATTCAAGAGGACAGAGCACAGGAGGCACTGACAGAGATATGAAGGGAGAGGGTTGTTAAAGCCACTCTATTAACTACTCCCTCTCACTGCAAACCCAAAGGCTCTAGAAATTAGAATCACAAGAGGCTGGGGGTGGGGGGTCAGTTAAGGGAAAGGATAAAGAAGAGTCTTTTAAAAAAATTAATTACCACTTCATTTCAATCACAAATTTTTATTTTTGTTTGTAGAGCTCCCCTGACCAAAGGAAACCAAAAAGACAGGAGAGGCAGGAGAGAGCTGGGAAGTTTACTGCATTTTCTGGAACACAGTGCTTGCTCATGCCCATGAAGCAGAGGGACAAATATTTTCACACATTATCAGATAGCCAAGTGAAACAGCCTCCACCAGAATTTACAACTTGTGAAACTGTGCCTGTCCCTATTTTCTCATTACGCTGGATGCAGGCTGCAGATAGAGTGTGCACTTTCTTTCTCCTTTTCTCCCCCTCTCTCCCCTCCTTCCACTGTCTCACTACTTCCTAGTTAAACCTTGTCTCAAGTTATCAACACTCTCTGGAGAGATAAGGCTCCTCTCACTTACAAGCTGTCACTAATAATCGAACTTTCAAGACTCCATCTCTAAGAGAGACTCCCCGAGCCATGCAGGTCAGGAGAATTAACTGCCACCCGTCCGCGCAGAAAACTCAGCTCATCAATCTATAGCTTTCTCGTCATAATTAGAATAACGGCTTTGAAAATTTGGGCTGATGTTGACTTGGTCTCAGGCCGCAAAGAGCGCTGATTAAAATCTTGGTGTGAAAGTTAATGATAAGTGCTGGTGGCGTTGCCGTGGAGACAGGGACAAACAATTTCCTCGCTGTGACATTTTCAATGTCCTGGAGAAGAAAAACTGTCCTCTTTAGTGTGGCAGCGTATGAAGCTTATTTATGGCTACAGGGCTTGGTGGATTGATGACTGTCGTAACATACTGTCAAATCCTTTACTGACACATTCATTTTTTTGGAGCCCCTGGTGCAGCAGAAATAAAATAAAATAATAAAAACAAAACCAGAGGGAAAATTCTCCAGCAAACCAGAGACGGCCACCAGTGGACCTTCTTTTTGCTATAGAACCTCAGAATTAATAGACAAAAAGGCTCTGTACTTCTTGGCTCCATGACCAAGGAGAAAAGATAGGCATAATCGCAAATTGCTGAGTAAGAAAGAACGATATTGCAGCCACCAGATCAGCCCAGGAACGTTTGTTATCGAAGTCAGCTATTTGGAAATATCAAACATTGGTCACTACGGGTAAGTATTCTCTCCTCTCCCTACCTATCTTAGAGGATAATGGCTTAGAAATCTAAGGAAGGTTTTGGAAAATTCTCCCAACCAAGGAGACAAACTAGTACCGCCCTGTCATCATTAAATAGCCTTCTAGAGCATGCCAGCAATGGCAGTCACTTCAGTGTTTGATATAGTGACATTAGTCTCTGAAATCTACGGACAGCTGTACGGTCTATAGAACCTGCTCACACTCACCATTTCCTCTGCTCTCTAGTACGCTGCAAAGCAAGCGCCATAATCCCCATTTCACTGATGACGAAGCTGAGGCTCAGCGAGTTTAAGCACCGTTCCTGAAGAGACACAACTAGCTAAGTAGCTGAGCAGGGATCCCAACCTAAATCTTTAGTAGTAACAATGAGTAACCAGTCACTATTTCAGATCAGCAGTCCAAACCCGCACATTCTGAATGAGTTTAATGTGGGATCTGTGAAAAGCTTTCATTTCGCTCCAGGAAGTGGCTGCAGTTCAGCAGCAGATAAAGGGACTCTTAGTGATCGCAGCTAGTCCATAAAGACTGCTCCAGGCTGTGGCATTTTTCCAGTTCCTTTCATTCAAGGATCCTTGTCATCATCATTATTATTGTTGTTGTTATTAATAATGATAATGAAATAAACTATGCAAATGTGGGGAATGGCTTCAGCCCTAAAACGCAAGCAGTAATGTGGTAATTTATCCAATAATGGAATCGCAAAGTGATTTTATTTGCTTTTATGGCTCCTTTCTTTCAGAGGAGCTGGGCATCAATAATGGCGATAGTAATGAAATCAACTATGCAAATGTGGAAATCGTTTTTACCCTAATGTACCAATTTAGCCAGCAAAGGGAATTCAACAGTCTGATGTGCTTCCCGACACTGAGATCAAGGGCTTCGATGCTGACCTGTGCTCAGTTACCCAGATGTCATGATTAGTTTTCTAAGAGCACGGCCCTGCCAATGTCGCTTTGGTAACGAACAACACCTTCACTCCACGGTGAAAGATTCAGGAAACACTTTTACTGATTCAAATATAGAGAGGGATTTTAATACGGGAACAAAATGTGTTCATTTCGACATAAATTATTTTCTAGGCAGAAGCCCCACAGAAGGGCCCTGTGGCAGGCAGGGGCAGCCTGCGGTCACCAGCTAGAGCAGACCCTCTTTGGGCCCAGCCATTTCACCACAGCAGCAGAAGGCTCCCTGTGGGATGGATGCCCTCTGCCAGATTTCCCCTTTTATCTGCTTCAGATTTGGACTCAGCGGGGGCACTTCTCTGGTTAGATGGTGGGAGCTCTGAAGAACCCCAGGGCAGCTCCAAGGGATGCCATGAGCACAGCATGCCTAACAGCCACCAGGGAGGCTGGGGTAGCTCACCTCTTCTAAGCCCAAGGTGTTCACTCCCCACTTCTTCTCTACAGGATCTGTAATACTCGCTGCCACAATATGGAAGGGAAAAAGCACACAGAGAACAGGCTACAAGTAAGACTTGGAAGACCTTGGAACAGATCTCCATTTAGTACTGGTTACTAAGTTACAAACTTGAAAAGCCTGTAAGATCCTTGAAGGCAGAGACCTTGACTCATTTTTCTTTGTGTCTCCAGGGGTTGGCATATAAGTGTTCAATCGATGTTGAATAAATGAAGGAATGAAGGAATAAACAACAACAACAAAGAATAAAGTAGACTTCAACAAGAGAGTGCTCCAGACGTACACATGCAGGTACTCAAAAGCAAAAAATATGCATGCACAGCACCTCTGTAGAATTCAAGTAACCAGAGCCCTTGTCCTAGGTCAAGCGCTTCAGGAGGCCCCACTCTGACCCTCCTCCAACTGCCCCCCACCCCTATGAGGTAAGGAGTCCATGGGCCAAGGCATTTCTAATCTGGAGCCTATTCCCCAGTTAGTAAACCATGTTACAGATATCCAGGACTCCAAAATTCCCTTTTCAAACAGCCCTGAGCTTCTTTTAGGGCATGCAAAGACCTCTTCTCTAGGTTCTACCTCTCAACAGTGAAGGGTATCACCAGGGCCCGCACCCCTAAGTCCAAGGGGTAGCCAATGAGCAACTGCTGGTGGGTAGAACTTGGGTGGGCAAGCTGGGCACCCACATGGATATATGCGGAGGCCTCTTGTGGAGGAGAATGGGGTCAGGGGTAGAAAGAGAAGGGAAGGGAGCATCAGGCAAGGGGCCTCATTTGTACTCTCACCCTGATTCCTACAAATGTCAAAGGGTGGACCTGTGTCTGGATATCCATGTCCTCTCTCTACATTAGTTTAATTTTTTTGCCGTCAGTTTGGGCCAAAACCCTGGGGCTGGTAAGGGATACCTGCGGTATGAGAAAACACAATTACTTTCTCACTCTGCAACTGGCTGATGACTTCTGGAGGGAAGAAAAGGACCACATGAAAAACCTCGGGTTCTAAACAGATTGTCAATATTAAATAAATAAATAAAAAGGAAACTCCGGCAGTCAGTTCTAATTAATTCATGGCAATCAGCTTCTCTTGTTCTATTAGTTACCATTACAGCAACACACTCTTGAACAAAATACCAGAAGCTTTCATTAGAATCATTAACATAATTTGATAACTGGTAGTATTTGATTTCTGACTTTTGCACTTTGACTTGAAGCTTGGTGCAAGATGTAATCTCATTGATTGGTGTGTTTTTTCTTCTGCCCCCCCATGAACACTTCACATGACATTTCTTTGTTAACTGTAATTAATGTTCACATTTGTCACAAGTTGTATTATTTGGAAAAGCAGTCGTGATGATAAAAGATGTGACAAAGACACACACATGTCTTCTTATCCAAAATGGCTTTATCCTAATTTAGGTTTGGGAGAAAAATAAATGAAATAAGTCAAGCATGTATTTGTTTTCACAGTCAGGATGGATTGTTTAAAGTGATGCTTCTTGGAGAAACCAATGCAATTAGCTTTCTCAAAAAAAAAGTGTCATTAAGGCATGAGTGAAATCTAAAAAAGACAAGGAAATTTGAATTGAGGTTGAACGAGCCAGACTGTAAATCTGTCTCACTTCCATTGACCACAGGTGTTAGAGAAAGAGGCTGTACCCAGACCACTGGGGTTCAAGGTGACTCACACAGAGGTAGAAACAATCTCTATCTCCTCCTCCCCCCTCCTCTCTCTGCCTCTCCCTCCCTCTGTGTCTCCTTCTCTCTCTCTCTTTTTTCCATTATCTTGAATTTTCTCCTATTGACCAATGGGAAAGACACGAAGGCTCTGTGTAAGGAATCAAATAAATATTCCTAGTCAATGACTACCTTTCTGGCTTGAATGTCAGGCACCATATATGGGGGAATCTCAGGACAAACATGCTTATCAAGCAGGTACCTTCTTCTTCAGCAGACAGGACAAACTTGAGGTCTTCTGTAGTAGGCCTTTATGATCTCTGTGGGCATAAGGTAGGTAAGCAACAGTGTTCTGTTTATTTAAAAAGAAAACATCGAGGGGGCGAAGGGGGAAACACATTCTAAGAAACCCAAATGCCCATTAAGATTCAGAGTTGGAGTGGATCTGCAATGATGTCCACTCAGCCTGACAGAAATGTCAGTTGTGGGTAAAGACGTGTCTTCTGCGTGCATGAACCACTCCATGTGTCTGCTGTTTGAGTAGCATACACCATGTTTGCAAAGCTGAAAAGCGGCCCAAATCAATCTCCCCTTGCCTTCCCCTCCCCCAACCCCCTCCATCGTGTACTAATGGTCTGCAATTTATTTTAAAGAGGCTATTTTGATCCTCAAGAAGTACTTAGGGGAGCTGAGAACCATAAACACCTCCTTTTTAAAAAATTTGTTTCCTTTTTCCCAGCCTGTAATTTAACTCTGACTGGCACCATTCAAATCAAGTGTTCCAAGCACAGACTCCCATCAATTCAGCTCCAACTTGGAGAACATTTTTACGACCAAGTTAGAAATCCCTTAAAACAAGGTTTTCGGAGGGAAACGTTTGACAGACTTAACTCTTGTGGTGCAAATATGCCACAATGACATAGCAATTAGTTATTCAAAATACGGGAAGGGATTACAAGCTTTTTCAAGTTGTTTCATAAATATGTCCTCTTCTGGTATACAGTCAGTAATTATACCATTCTTACTCAACTGTAAACTTCCTGGGTATGATTTATATCTCATTGAACCAACACAAAAGTATTTGTTTTCTCAAAGGAAGGGTCCCAGCTCTAATCTCCAAGGCTCACACACATCAAAGCCCAAGAACTACTGTTCTGCCTCACTAACGTAAATAAAATCATACACAAATGTTTATGCAAATTAATAAAGAGAAGTCTGTCAAGGAACATTTATCTTCTGAGTCTGATGTGGATTTACATAGTGATCCCCTAAGAAGACTACTATGAGGGAGCTGAGTCAACTATGCACCATTGAAGAGGAAGATGAAACCAAAGGCAGTTCTCCTGGACTCTGTCCTTTTCCCTGCAGAATTAGTATCCTGGGAATATCACAAGCCTGAGCTGAACTGGGCACCAAAGCCACAGGTGGATGTTTCATCCATCCCCAAATCTAAGAGGTTGCAATAGCTGGCCACTGTTAGAAAAGAAAAGAAGAAAAGAAGACATCTCTGGCTGAATGGATGTGCTCAGCTGCTAGTCCTACAGGCCGTGGTTCTGGCCTTGCATGTAACAGTCGTCCATTTACTGTCTGTGGACTGGCGGCACAGGTGAACAGAAAGGATGGGTTTACATTGCAACTCTAGGATTAAGACAAGCTACCAGAAAACCTTCCTAACAATTTCAGTCTTTGTCTTTACATGACACACTGGGCATACCTCTGTCCCAGAACTCAACACATGACATAGAAATTATTACTTTCAGTGCCTCCTTTACTGGATTATAAACCTCTCCATGGCTAGACCTACCTTGGCACCACATCTGCTAAGAAATGTTTGCTGAAGATTCTGAACCAAGTTTGGGAGAAACCTCTCTCCTGGAAAAGCAAGCACCAATTTGCGTGAGAGGGTTGGAGCTCTTGAATTATTGGCCTACAACCAAAATCTAATCTCCCTCAATATTCTTCTTTGTATTTGAATATTTTACTACAAGTGAGAAGTCAAAGCACCCCCCGGATCTGAACTAGACTAAAACCCAAGCTGCAGGAGGACACAACACGGCATTTTGTCCACCTCTGTGTAACTCATGCCCAGCACACTGCCAGGCATGTAGTATGTGCTCATAAATATTTCCTGTGTGGAAAGATACATAGATGGATGATTTTATCATTTCTGAAATGTCAATGTTTCCAAAGGTATTTTCACTTCTGAGCCCCTGTATTGTCCCAAAATCCTGCCATAAGAGTTGTACTTCAAGGCTAAGGCCCAGGACCAGAAGACCCCTATTTAAGATATAAATGTGAGCAGGCCAAAGCAAGAAGTAAATTGCACCCCAAAGTTATCTATGAATTATTCTGTAACTTGGAATATATTTTCCCAGAGAAGCAGATTTATAGAGCACGGTCAGGCTTCAGAGTGACCCATAAAGCCTTTTATCTTGCACACTTCTTAAGTTTCAGGATATCCAAAACCTGAACTCTTTTTTTTTTTTCTTGTTTTGGGAATTTCCCATTATGTGAGGTCTTGGAGCAGGCAGTGCCTACTCCCAAGTCCCAGTAGAAGACAACGAGTCCACACCTCCCCTTCCCCCTGCCTCCCTGACAGCCAAAGCATTAGAAGTCCCTCAGCTCAGTCCTTGGAATTCTCCCACCTGGACTTAGAATCAGGAAAGAGCGAGACAAAGTCCCAGGGTGAGGACAATTCATTCGTGATGGAGCAGTGGCAAGCACTGGAGGCAGAGGATCTTGCCTCCAGAAAGTTGTCTTGCATCCTGTTTCTGGAACTTCTGGACCTGCTTTGATATCTGCCCCTTTCCCTTGCCAGGTCCCCTAGCCTACAGTTTATTCTGAGAACCACCTAACGATCCTTTCTTTTTTTTTAAATAAGAGAGCAAGAGGCAATTTCTTTTTTTGCCACCAACAGTCTTTACTGGTCTACCTATGGACCAAGATCACATAGGGTACATTTGCCTTGAAAAGTAGTATGAAGGAGTGCTCTAGTAAAACTAGTCCATAAACAGCATAAATTGGTCTCATAAACAAAAAGAAGTTTTACTTTTCCTTGAGTATGAGTGCTTACAGATAGACCATTTTGATCAGAAGTAGATGGTCACACCTTAAAAGACCCATTATTCTGCCCAAATGACTTGGCTAACTACTGATAAATTTCTTAATCATTTTAGCCTCAGTTTCCCCAGCTGTAAAGTGAAAGGTCTGATCAGGTAATCCCTAAAGCTCCTAACAGCTCAAGCATATTATAAACCTAAGGTTTGGTGAAGTGAGGAAAGAATACTTCAGGACTAGGAGGCATTCTCCAGGCCCTTTGTCAACTCAGAAATTTCTAAGTACCCCTAATCCTACCCTAACCCTCTAACCCTCCCCAAACATCAGAAGAACAAGTGTTAGCGTTATGTCCCCCATTCCTGCAAGGCTGTTGACCCTAGACCATGATCTTGATTAGAAAACGAAAGGCAGGAACCTTGTAATGTTAAAGGCCTAATTAACTGTGTCACTAAATCAAACTCTTCAACTTAACCTTTGGTTCTAGGGAAAGAATTGTTGATAGAAAATTCTGCTACTCATGGAGAGCCATTACCCATTCTAAGAGGCATATTTAAACTTATTACTACCCCAAACACATAGCTAGATATTCTTATTATACATGGGGGAAGAATGGTCACTGGTTCAGAGCAGGGCTGGGTGTCTGCTAATGTTGAATACATTTCAGCTATTCTACGGTAAGACCTTAATTTCAGAGATTTATAACCAGTGTAAATCTGCCCTGAACAGAAGCCTGACACAAAATTACTTTGCCCAGTAGCAATTTTTTAAAGTTTTGGACTAAGTGCCTTTTACTCAACTTTACAACCCCCCAAAAATGAAACAAAGCAAAGCATCATAAGAACTACCTTTAGGCTACAAATATTCTCTCTCTCTCTCTCTCTCTCTCTCTCACACACACACATACACGTGTGCAGGCATGCACACAAAGGCATGCTCCCAGAGTTAGCACTGTTATCTCTGGGCTCCTTGTGGAGCAGGTCTATGCCTCAGTGCAGGTCCCAGCAATGGAGAAGAGGTACAAGTGTTCAGTGAAGAGGATGATCTCAGAAACCTGCAGCCCAGCCTGATTCCTGTAATGGATGGACTTGGCCCATTATGTGAAATCAGCACCCACATATAACATCCAGGCATTCATGGTCACTTCACTCTCTCAACTCTTAAATAGGATTCAGCCAAGAGGACACCATAGGCCTACAGGACCCTATTACATGCCAGGGATAGCCAGGTCTAAGTATTTCAGAGGCAACAAGCAATGAAGAGGGGGAAATCACAATTAAAAGAAAAAAGAACCAACAACTTATATCATCAACAAACAACTGAATACGCTAGGTGCTATTCTAAGTTCATTACACATATTAACTTACATAATTATCATCATAAGCCACAGGATAATTAATACTAGTTTCCTTATTTTTAGATGTAGAAACTGAGAAATAATTAAGTAAATTACTCCAAATCATAAAGTTAGCAGGTGATGGAGCCAGAATTGGAATCCTAGAAGCTCCTGAGTTTGTGTTGTACTCATTAATGCCAATGTATTCTCTCCAAAATAGTGCTGTCATTATTTCATTCCAATGACCATGAATTACTGTGAGAATGAGAATCATAATAGTAATAATGGCTGATATTGACGGAGTACGTATTATGTCACGTACTTTATGCACATTTTATATCCATTAGCTCAATGCAGGTGATGCTTTTATCATCCTCAGGATACAGATGAGAAAACTGAGATGCAGAGATTATATGACCCGCCCAAAGTCACAAGGTTGGAAACAAGAGGACTGGAACTCACACCCACATCTGTCTGACTCGAAAACCAATACTCTGCCCATTTACAATACTCACTTCTCAAACAATCTCTGATATTTTTTAGCAAAGTACATGTAGGGCTATCATGCCAGCAATTTCCTATTCTAACTCCTCTCCCATGTTCTGAACACAGACCCATTATTTCAGAAAGGCTTTCTGCCATCCTCCATGTGCCATTCTAAATCCTACTCAATTCCTTTCTGCAAGGCACTCTTCCCCACTGGGGACTTTCCTAAGCATGCTCAAGCTATTCCAACAACACGCAACTTGCAGTTTATTCTTCATATCTCAATTTTCCGTTTCCACTTACCACTGCCAAAGTCCTAGGAGTTATAAAACCCTATAGCAGAGTGGAATTAAGCAGTCTGGCTTGAATCCTGACTCTGATACTAGCTAGCTGTGTGACTCTGGGCAAGTTACTTCTCTGCACCTCAGTTTCCACTTCTGCAAAATGAGCATACTATGAGCACCCAGTTCATACAGTTTTTGTGAAGATTCAAAAAGAGGATATATGTCAAGGACTTAAGATAGCACCTGGCATATAGTGATGGCTCACTCAATATTTGTTTTGGTTGATGGTGGTGTTTTTGGAAACAGTTTTGGTCCTGGCTAATCTCTGCTTCCAGATACCCTCTGCTTGAATCCACCCAGCACCTGACAGATTCAGCTTAAAACACCAGTTTCCTCATGTTCATTGGCTCAAAAGCTGCCCATCATGCAGTGAATAAAGTCCCAATACTCACTATTGAAAGTGAGGTCCCATAAACAATGGTGCTGACCACAGGATATCATTATAGCTTTCAGGATAAAATTCAACCTCTTCTCTAGGACTTCAAGTTCTTCTGAAAGCTCCTCTTTCCCACTGGATTTCCACTCTTACGCCAAACAAGGGCCCCTCATCAAGGCCAGGGAACAACAGTTACTGTATCAAGGAGTCTTGCTGCACTCATCTTGTGGCATTGCTCATATCTTTCTCAGGCCAAGCTGTGATTCCCACCTCCATCTCTACACCCAAATTCCACCTATCCCTCCAAAGCAGTGGTTCTTAAGCCTCACTATGCATCAGAATCACCTAGGGAACTTTTAAAACACACAGATGTCAAAGAGGTCTGGGCTGGGGCCCAGATATCCTCATTTTCAAATGCTCCCCAGGGGATTCTGATGTGCAACCAAAAGGGTCACACATCTTCATGATGCCTGGAAGCTCTGTCACTTCTGGTATTGGTATTTCCAATCAATACCAAGCATTATTCTGTTATTTGACATTTCATGAGGTGCACCCTGCCTTCCTAACTAGTCTGGAAACTCTCTGAGGGCAGGAAATACATCTAACCTGTTTAAAAATACCAGGGCCAATATCATACCCCCCTCTCCCAGGTGGTTACAAATATTTTTGATGTGGGTTTTAGTGTTGACTCTCTTGAGAACACAATTTCATAGCAGGCAGAGACAAATAACAAATATTTTGGTACCCTCTCAGCGCCCAGCACTCACCGAACACTCAGTAACTATCTGTGGGCTCAACTGATAGTAGATGCTCAGTAGCTACTGGAATACTGTTTGCATTATGAGGTCATCACTAAGAAGCCAACATACATACTGTCCAACATACACACTATACAAAAAACAACATCAGAAACATAATTCCAACCACGTGAGTTCAACCCAGTGAACCTTTCCTGAGAGCCGCCTATCAGGGTACTGAAAGGAATTGGCCACCTTGAGGTGCAATGGCAGTGGTTCGTAATTTTGATCAGGCATCTACGATGTGTAACCATAATCCAAGGGTCTGTGACGCCTCATTTCTCCCCACTAGGGTTTGGTCTCACTGTCACCCACAGTTCTCCAAAGGGGCCTCTGAATTGAGGCAAAAGAGCAGTCTGGCGAGATACACTCCTTAGGTTCCCCTGAATTTTTAAAAACAAGCAATGCTTTAAAAGTTAAGAAGTTATCTGTGATCCCTTAGGCCTCTGAGAAGCAAACCAATCCAGGACCAGTGAGTAGGGCCATGGGATGGCTCTGAGCCCTGACCAGAAGCTTTCTTTCATGCTGGCCACAGGTGCCAGAGGCAGAACTTTAAGATGAGTATGTGATCCATGATCAGCTGCTATTACCATCCTACCATTGCCGAAAGAAAGAGGCTATTAAACATAATACATAAAATAACATTTAGTAAGGAAATCTGGATAATTACTTAGTAAAAAGGACATTGAGTCAGGTTCTAAGCCATTGCCTTGAATTGGGAACGGCATTACTTATGTCTTAAGTTAAATTGAGTAAAACTTCCTAAGCACTCCCTTAAAGAACACCTGTGAGTAATGAGTTGGAATATTGCATCCATCCTGCTTTGTGCTGTAGTCCTGAAGAGTAGGCCAAGATTACCGGCCTCTACAACCCACAGTTCCCTGGGCTGAGCCAGCTCAAGGTAACAAGCTCCTCTGGGACAGTGTGGAGTAAGTGTTCCCCTAATGTGCACTAGAGTTGGCACAGACAGACAGAAGCCAAAGAGTTCAATCGATAACATATTTTCTTCCCTTTCCTCTGACGGATGGACATTAAAAAGCATTCAAAATTGGAGTGGACAGAGACTATAATGAGAAAGTGCACTATACGGAATCAGAGAACATGAGAGCTGATTAAGTTCTGGTAATACTACCATGATCACCAAACCCATTGATCATCACCATCACACTAATTCCTTCCATGTATCTGGTGCAGAATAAAGTGATCTCCTCTACCCCATGACTTTAATATCACCTACATACTGATAAAAACTCCCAATTTCTATCCCCAGGCCTGACCCTAATTGAGTTGCCTTCTTGACATCACCACTTGGATGGCTAATAGGCATCTCAAATTTGACAAGTCCAGAACCTAAGTCATGATGGCCCAACCCTGCTCGTCCACGCCAATAAATGGCACCTCCATTCTTCCTGCTATTCCTCTCCGTCTCTCACATGGCATTTCTAATCAGCAAATCCTTTCAATTCTTCCTTCTAAACATCCAGAACATGACCCTGTCTCACCACGCACATGGCAACCACCCTCATCCGCACCAATCTGAACTACTGTGATGGCTCCTTACTGGTCACCCTGGTTCCACTTTAACTTCCTGGCTGGTCTCCCCAACACCACCGCCAGAGTGATCAATCTGAGTTTAAACTCAAGTTCAAAGCCTCCCAACGGCTTCCCTTCTAATACAGAATAAAACCCCAAAATCCTGAGCAAAGCCTAAAAGGCCCTAAGTGACCCAGGCTCTGAAACAGCTCCTGACTTCATGTACGGCCCTGCCCGCCCTCACCCACCTCTCCACACTGGCCTCCTTGCCACATCACAGGTGCCAAGCAAGATCCTGCCTCAAGCCTTTGCGTGTGCTGTTACCTCCACAGATAACCCAGATCACTGATCCCCTCCCTTCCCTCAGGTCTCCACTGAAACGCCCTTCATTAGAGAGGCTTTTCCTGATCTTCCTTTATGAATAGCATCCCCCACCTCCTCATTCTCTATTCCCCTCATCGTGCTCTACCTGTCCTCATACTACTTACTACTTCCTGAAACAGACATGCTTGTTTACTGTGCCTCCCCCAACATACTACACAGGAGAATGTAAGGTCCATGAGGACACATTTGATTTTTGTTTTGTTTTTCTGTTTTAGTCATTCCTGTTTCCCAACACATGCAACATAATAGACCCTCAGGAAATATTTTTTGAAGATGTAAAAGAACAGCAACGTAGTTAGTATTCACCAAATATTAATTGCTCTCATGTTAAGAGGCCATTTCTCCACTTGGGGCCAATTCCTGACATGAAAGTCAGTCTTCTCTCACTACATGATTCCACCACTCACAATTAACCAAGCACACTTGTACACTTGTGTAGCATTTTACAGTTTGTAAAATACTTGCACACGGAATTACCTTGATTTAAAATGCTTCTTGCTACAACTCCACGGTCCAGGTAGTTCAGACAGGTAAGACCAATAAGAAGGTGATAACATCTAATCCAGGTCTCCCGCTCCTCAGCCCCATGTCCTTGCCTCACACACATCCTCCCTGCTTGGGTGAGATCCTGGCTATACCAGGCAGGAAGTGGAGGGCAGGCCTTGCCCTCCAAGTGATCACAGTGCTCAACCTGAACAAGGACACAAACAGATATATGTGGGACTTGAGGATGACAAGTCAAACATGCAAGTAAAATGCTCCCAGCAGAGGCATTTCTGGAGAAATAGGATCTGCTGGTCCATATCTACAAGAGAGGTTTTGGCAGGAACGGAACTCTCACCCTACATCCTACTGCATTGTCGCCCATACCGACCCTTCTCAAGGTTTTGGAAGAGAAACTGAGAGAAGAGTAACAATTAAGATCAGAATAACAAGAGCTAAACCCAGGCTGTTACCCATTAGAATCAACAGAGGAGTTTTTAGAAAGTACCAACGATGGGTCCCACCCTAGACCAATTAAAGTAGGAGTGGGTGGAGCCTGAGCACTGGCATTTTGTTTCAGGCTCCCTAGGTAATTATAAAGGGCAGCTATTGTTGCAACCACTGGTGCAGGGCTTTCCCATTACAAAGTGCTTGCACTTGCATTACCTCCTTTAATCATCCTAAAAGACTTGGGTGGTAGGTGGAGCAGGCATAAGTATCCCCAAGTTAGAGGAAAAGAAACCAAGACTCAGAGGGATGGACCAACTCACAGTCTCCTGATTATCTACTAAAAGACAGAACTGGGGCCAAGCATGGTTCCAGACATGAGTAGTGAAGTCCGAAGCAGTGCTTCCCAGATTTAGTGGCCTACGAATTACCTGGAGATCTTGTTAAAATGCTGATTCTGATTCAGCAGATCTGGGGTGGGGCCCAAAAATCTGCATTTCTAACAAGCTTCCAGGAGATGCTGATGCTACAGGTCTGTGGACACACCTTTAGTAGGAAGGACCTAACAGATATACCTCAGCAGTAACTAAACTGAATCCATTCTTGTTTCTTCATGTGGAGAAAGCTAGGAACCTCTCAACAGCTTCCTTGAAGTTTTCTCAGTTGGGGCAAGTTCTATACTATGCTATACGAGCTTTATACCACAACCAGCTGGCATCACCCAACCTTCTACTTGTGTGCACCAAAGCAATCTTGCCACATTCTGTGAAGCATTGTGCAGACCCCCTCACCATCACCACCATCACACACACACACAGGAAACAAAACCTAGATCTAAATAACTCCAGAACCCTCACACAACCTGCCAAACAACTCCTCCTGTCCAGTCAGAGGACACCAGCATCGGATTCTCACACCACCAGCAAAGATGGCCCTGACCATCATTTGACAAGTTGGAATCAATTACACCCTGACACCACTCCATTCCTCGATATTACTCCTCTATTATTCAGGGGAGAGTACACTATTCCCGAGGTCATTTTTTAATGTTTTGTGTGCCTTTTAAATATCAGACACCACATATACAGAGAGACTTCAAATGACTGCCTAAGATATTCCATTTTAGCTTTAAATCTTTAAATATACTTATGAATTTTTCACTTTAACAGATTGCCTAATGTCTCTTCCCTCATAATGGAATAGATCTCAGGGAATCCTCATTCACTCTATTTCCTTGGGGCCCTCTCCCTGAGATGCCTTCTATATCAACATTCAGCTCTGTGTTTGCTCACCATGAAGTGTACTAAGGTTGCTGGTCCTTGGGCCTAAGCATGGACCTGGGCCAATCTGCATGAAAGGAAAAGGGGGCCATGTTTTTGCTTACCTGGAACAGATTTTTCTCCCATCAGCCTTTGAACAACCAACAGCTGGAACACCTTCAAGTAGCTAAAGTCTACCTACCCTTCAGGTCCCAGTCTTGAAGTCTTCATCTGCCTTGTCCAGCCCAACCCTCTTTGCTGGGCCACTACAGCCCTTAGTTTGAACCATGCAATTTAGCAATTAATTAAACACAGCCATGTAACAAAAAAAGTCTTGTCCCCCCCCCCCCCCGGGGAGGGTGTGGCCCATTCCATACTCCTTCCATGTGCCTGGTTTGATGCTGTCCACGAGCAAGTGCTCAGTAACTAACTGCTGATTGACTTCGAGAGCTGACAATGGATTTGTTTGGTAGCAACACGCCATCACTGCATGTCCAGCTCTGATCTTCAAGCAAGTTGCCATTTCTAAGAATGTCCTGGCACAACCAAACCTCACCATTCATTGCTGCTGCCAAGTTCCTTCCATCTTTACCTAAGAACGATTTAATACCTAAATTTGATCCAGGAAAAAAATGTAACAATCCAAATTCTTCCAGTGCAAAATCACTGACACCACAAGCAAGCAAGAAGGAGCAACTTAAGACCGGAATAACTTCTACTCAAAAAAGCAAAGAATTTCTCCCATGCATGCTATAATGGCAACTCCTCCCAACCCAAGAAAGTAACTAAAGGGGAAGAATCTATTCTTTTTTCCCCAAGAGCTTGAGACAGGAAAGATGACTTCTAGCATTCCTAATAGTGGCCTTAATTTCAGGTTTGAACCTAAGAAAATTCCTTGTACATGCTTCTGAGATAACGTCACTTGCTAACATTTCATATTCTTTACCGGGCTGGTCATTAATTTTCTCAGACAAAGGCTGATTTTGACTCATCTTCTCAAACATCCACAAACTCCCTTGGAGTGGAGATTTCCATTTCATACTATTTGACATATATATAGCTCACTCTTTTTTAGAAAGTTTGCATTCCGATACTTCTATTTATAATCACTGATCTTTATGCTACAGCCTAACTTTCTGTGCCACAGCAAGAATGGACAGACGAAAAGGAATTCTCAAACAAATCGGTAGTGAGGCATTTCCAAACCAGATTGCTATAGACAGACCCATTTTCATCCTACTATCCATTTTTCTGCATCTTGTCTTAGTTCCCCTTAGTATTTACCATAATCTTGACAAGTGGACATGTCATTCGCCTTCCTTCTACTGAGACTATATTAAATAGCCACTCCAAAATGAGCAGGATATATTACAAATATATGTGTATTGATGACCCAGCTGTTACTTGTACATTTGAAGTATGACATCTTTACTCCTCTATCATCAAGCAGAAGTAATTAAGAATAATCAAGTGGGTGTTAATTGGATATAATGAAACAATCTCCAGTCAGCCTGAGCCTACTATTTGCCTCCTACTAATAATTATGAACACTAAACTCTCGTGCTAATCTCGTTCTTCTTACAGAAGCCAAACAGAGATACAGTATTTACTCAGCTAATGGCTTGTTTTGTCTGCAGTTTAGTCTGTTTTAAGCTGGGAAACTCATAATTTTCCAAACTGTCAACAGCTGCTGGGCCCAGACCAGGGATGCAGGATTCTCAGTGACAACAGTTCAGTGTATGTCATCTGAAATGAAAGGACAGATATTAATTAAGTCAACCTCCAGTTGCAACTGTACTGGATGTGTAAATGCCAAAAAATCAAAGTTCTATGTTTATATTAATCTAAACAACTTGTGGACCATGCACTCACTGTATCCCCAGGGTTTCATCAAACAGAAGAGAGTTTCCACATGTAACTCTCAGAGGGACTCTATTTTTCTCTTTAGAACTATCTCCAGGCCTCTGCCACTACAGAGCTGGGAACTGGCCCTTGATCATATTACTTCAGGAGCCTCTTGGCTATTGGACGACTATTATACAGTAGTGAACTAAAAGTGTCTTATCGAGAGTGACCATTAGAAACATATTACTGGCCATTAAGCAGATGGTTAGATGTTTTTAAAGAGCTCTTACATAGTAATAGAATCCAGAGTCATTGACTACATTTATTACTCTCCCAAGAAAGTGGTAAAAATAAAAAGATTGAATGTTTGTTTCAGAGGTGGTTAATTTCATTCTCCCAGGATCACCAGGAGGTCATACATAGACTAAAAACTGGCAGTTTGCAACAGGATTTTAAAACAGGCTTCTGAACAAGATGATTAAAGCTCATTTCCTTCCTTCTTCATCAGAACTCAGGTACGTGGGATTCCAAACAAAGACTCCTTGCCTGATGGTAGTAGAATTAGAGTTATAAAACAGATACGCATCTAAGACCAGAGGTCGGCAAACTTTTCCTATAAGGGGCCAGATAGTAAATATTTTAGACTTTGCAGACCATAAAGCATATTACAACCACTCAAATCTAAAATTATGGCATGGAAGTAGCCATAAATGATAGTAAATGAATGGTCATAGCTGTGTGCCAATAAAACTTTATTTATAAAAACAGGTAGCTGTAGGAATTGACCTATGGGTCATAGTTTGCCAACACCTGAGTGAGATCACACTGAAACCTGCTAAGTTAGGCATGATATTTTGAGGGACATGAATTCTCCTACCCAGTTCTCCATCATTACCTCCTATTTTAACTCACAAGTATGAAGAGATCTCATTTTCTCTAACAGTTTCATTTCTGAAAATGCGCTTGAATCAATATATTCTAAGTTGCATCCTATTTTTGTGTTAATACATACTTTTATGTGAAGTTTTATCCTCCTTTTGGGACTGAACTATAATAAATAGTAGTAACACCCTTCTACTCAGCAAGTATTGTTATAAGACTTCATTCATAAATAAACACATATTATTTTGCTATTATTAACATATAATTTATGTATATATAAATATATATGAATATTTATATATAAATGCTTTCTTCTTGTTCTTCTTTTCCCTTGTTCATAATTTCAAATATTGAGTTTTCTTAAAGGCATACCATCTATAATTATTTGGTGAACAAAATCTGTCCATTTCAGGTCCTCTATCAAATTAGGGGTTCATAACTTACTACAACGGAGATAAAACTTGGATATTGCAAAATCTGAAAGGATTTTACTGAACCTCAGGGTAAAGTGGAAAAGCACAATAACCTAGGAGTAGAGGACCCTAACGTTTTAGTTCCAATTCTTTTGCTAAATAACTGGGTGACCTAGGACATGTTTTTTAACCTCTCTGAGCCTCAGTTGCCTCTGAAAAAGGAGGGAGTTGGATCAGAAGATGGCTAGAGTCACCTTCAAGCTTTCATATTCTCTGATCAATGGATAGAAAACAGCTTAATTAGCTCATTTGATGACAGGATAATACTGATGAGGCCAAAGGAGCAAGTTAAACAGCCATGCAAGGCTAGCTAGTTTTAAATAGAGAAAAACACTGTCACACAGGTTCTAACTCAACTTGGTTGACTGGGAGTATGTGGCTAGTTCAATCCTTCTCAAATCAGCAACAGAGACAACACATGATCACAGCAAGTCAGAAACAACTTTATATGACAAACAATATCATTAATATTTTAATATAACTATGACTACTAGACTACGCAGCCAAGTATTCCACTCAGCTGCCTTCCAGTGATGTGGTGAAGGACCATGTCTCCCTAGCATGTCCTGGGCCAGTCCATGTTCCTACTATGCATGACCAGAGTGCAGTGTACACCATGTGTGATTCACTATGCAAGTTTGACAACACCCAAACTGGTCTCTACAGTGTTTAACAAGACAAATCCAGTGATCACATGCTTGGGTGTCACGCAGTATCAACTTACTGTGCAAGTTTCTAAATGCTTACGCTCTATTTCCGTACTTATCTTGCCATAGACTAGCAGCCATTTGCAGACCAGTGTCAACAAGACAGGGTCTCCTGGTTATCACTTTCTGGTATGTAGAAGAGATTTAAGCTACAGCTTAGAGGTGGAAGGAAAACAAAATTAAACATATTACCACTAAGTTTGTTATTTTCTTCTCTTTTTCCAGGTCTATATTCTCTCTCTACTTCCAGTTAATCTTGGAAATTCTAACTACCCATCCTCCAGGTCTTAGTTTTATTCATTCATCTATTCAACAAACATTTACTTAATAGCTCCTATGTGCCTGGTAGTGTTCAAGGCACTTGGGAACTAGTGGTGAATAAGACAGATTTGGTCACTGCCCCAATGGAGTTAATGAGTTTCTTTTGAAGAGGATGTCCTAGGCATATGTGCTTACACAATGTCTATGTTAAGTTCCTAAAGTGTAGAAAAAGTATGTCTTACCTGAAATTTGGCATCACTTCCTCATCCTCAGTCCCAATTTATTAAACATCAAATATTCACCAGACAATCTGATGGCTGAGAGGTATAAAAAAGAATGAGACATGGCCCCTGCCCTCAAGGAGCTTACATCTTAGAGGACTCTTCTGTGAGATCTTTCAGATGGGTGAAGAATCAAAGAATCAATATCATTTCTTTTTCCATAGGTTCTGTGAGGCTGACTCCAATCAAATGGATGGCTACAAGAGCTTCTAACTGGGCCTACTTGGATACACAGCAATGGTTACAGAATATACTATGCTTGAGCTGAAAGGGTGCGCAGAGACCTAACATTCTCCTGATGAAAAAACTAGACTTGGAAAGGTGAAGTCACGGTCCAAAGTCATACAACTAGTAGGTAAAAATAAGCTCTAAGAGGAATATGTCCAAAGTAGGGTTACTGGGTCCAGCTCCAGACTTGGCCAGTACATGCAGGAACAGGGCCTGCCAGGTGTGCAAACAACCCAGCTTCTGCAGAACCATTTCAATCAAATAAATGGAAACAGGATGTGGTAGCAACATCCCTGGATAAGGAAGGTCAGTGATACCCTAAGAGGCCTTGGGTAGGCCTGCTGCCCTCTCCAAGTCTTCTGATCTCATGACTTCCATGACCTTAAAAATCCCTTTGAGCTTTTAAGCTCTACCGTACAAACATACACTACACTACTTTGGAAATCTAGATAGCCTACTAGAAAAAGCAGACTGCACAAAGTAAGTGTCTGACAATCATGCCATTACAGTCAGGCCGTGCATCACTCCTTTAAGCAGTCATGGTCAGGTTCATATAATAATAAATCTAGAAGCTTCTAAGACTCCTGGCTCTAGATCTAGCCACAAACCTATCCATGATCTCACCCTCACTGGCTCCAAGTCCTACCAGCTTCCTACCTTCTTCTTGGTTCTTCACCTGCCTTGACTGGACCACAGGACTTGTCAACTGGTACTGTTCTCCCACTAAGACCTTGGGCCGCTCCTCGTCTACAACTCATATTATCTACCCTCCAGCAGCCCTGAAAAAATGGCTCCTTGGAGCCTACCTAGACAGGATCCCACCTCAGCTTAAACCTCCCACATATAGTACTGGGGGTTTTTTTCAAATTATCCACAATTCACATTATAATACCCCCCTACCCACATACATGGATACATAGTCACCCGCCCTTCCAATCACTAGTATAATAGTGAAGGAGAGCTTTCAATGAACTCTACTGTGAAATTTTCCATTAATTCAACACCCACCTGCCCAAATCTAAGAGCTCTTCAAATTCATTAATGAGCTTCAATATTAGATACACAAATGCTTATGCATGCCCTGTAAACTGAGAAGAATCAGACTGTCAAGGTAGTCAAGAAAAAATAAAAATCCGAAAGCAGCTTACGGAAGGTCAGAATTCCTCCTTATGCCTCCAATTTAACAACAAATGCCTCACAATGAATAGCTTGATGAGGACAGGGCTCTGCACCACAGCGAGAATTTTTCTTTTATTTGGCAAGCAATGAAATCATTAAGGTAATATATCACCATTCCCGCTAACAGAATCTCCTCATGTCATCTCCTTCAGTGTGCATGCAAGCAGAAGACACATATATATTGTCTCTTACTTCTGGAAGTTGTAAATGTAGGGAAATTGTCATCATTAAATTGAATATAATGGTCTTCTCCCCCCTCTCCCCCTTTCATTCTCTCACTTGGTACCTCGGCTCTGCCTGACACATACCTTGTAAATGTCAACACAAAAGTATGTCCTGAAGACCAATGGGCAGAAAGTTCTGATTACCAGCAAAAATCCATCATGTGATACCGAACATTCACCCCTACAGTGAAAGGAAATGATAATTGCTTTGCCGTGTGAGGTGGAGAAGCCGACCTCCAAGTGTCTCTGGTGGTATTAACATGTAATGAAGATGGGTGCAGACAAAGGCCACTGCTGAACACACCAGGGATGCCATCCGACATCCTCACCTCCCAGGTGTGCTGTCCAGGAACACGGGCAGCTCTAATTATAACCTATTCTTGACACTCCAATATCTTAACCTGGGACCTACTTGGCTCAACCCTAGGGGGTAACCAGGAACCTCTCATAAGACCGAGATGAACCCCAGAAAATTCCCAGCTAGGCTTAGGGAGGGTTCATGCCAGGAAGCAAACCCCTACAGGGAAAAAGAAAGGAACGTGGCAACTGAGCTCTGCCCAGAGCACCTGGCTGGCTTGCTGTGAAGGAGAATGTGTAGCTTTGATGTCATCAGCATGTAGCTTGAGAGGTCAAAGAGAGAGCTGTGAGCCACCAGCATGCTGAGCCAGCAAGGGAAAGGAGGAGGCTTCCTGACTTGAGGAACTCTGCACAAGGCCTCACCTTCTACGGTTGTCAGGGGCTGTCATTGGGCCACAAGGACTGTTTGGCCTTGAGCATTAGTTATGTTATGTAAATTATGCTTAATGCAAGTGCGGCCTTGGTCCATAAAAACTTAACAATGCATTTGTCTTCATTCCAGCATTCCCTGGCAGCCTCCACCTCCCTTTACAGACCATATTAACCGGGCTTTCACCGCACACCACTGTCCTCCAGAGCCACTGTCAGGAGGGCCCCAGAAGACGGAGAAGAGCTGGCTTACACTTAAGGCACTCAAGAAATGTGCCATCATGGAGTTGGCATCAGGTGGCCCAGGCACACATACAGGACAGTGAAGCAGATGCAGCCGTTCCCATCCCTCCTCCCCAGGCCCTCTTTGTGAACAACATTCAGATGGCTGGAAAAGATAAAACTTGGGTTTGCATTCCTGAGTGCTGGATGTCACCTCTCCTTTATCAGCAAGCATTTATTAAGTGCCTTTTGTGTACACAGTACATAGCAAAGACATGTATCTCTCGCTCCATGACGGGACAAGCAGGCAGGAGTTTCTGACTCTAAGACACCCTGCCTTTGAGATGCTCAAAGCAAACTTTTAGGTGCTCTTTAGCTGCTGTTCTCAGTTCTATGCCAATTACCTTTGCAGAAAGAATCTCAAAAATAATAAAAATAATAAGTCAGTGTGAAATCCTCAGCTGTAGGTTTCAATATAGGTCCCCAGAGTTGAAGAGGAAAGGAATTGGGATTATATTACTGTGAGAAGAGGAAGTTTGGGTTTGGCTTGGCTTCAGTGTAAATGTAATATAAATGTAGTCTTTATAATTATTAAATACTTTTAAAAGTAAAACTCCTACCACAGCCTATAAGGCCTTCCATGGACTGATCCTATCCACCTCCCCAGGCTCAGCTCTGTCTCTGTCATTCTCTCCCCAACAGCCACACAGGCCTCTTCCCAATGCCCCGTAATCACCAAGCTCTGCCCAGAATCTTTGTACTTGCTGTTCCCTCTGCCTACAGTGCTCTTCCCTCTCCTCTTTCCTGATTAACTCTGCCCCCTTCAGCACCTAGGTGAGACATCACTTCATCAGGGAAGCCTTTCCAAAGCTCCCTAATTAGGTCTCACCACAGCACCATGTCTTTCTTCTCCCCAGCCCCTGCCCTAGTTGTGATTTGACATCCATTTGTGTCAGTGAGTGTGTGTGTGACTATTTAATGGCCCTCACCTCCACTGGACTGGAAGCTCCAGCAGGGCAGCAACTAAGTTTATTCTTCCTTACCACCAAACTCTTAGCACCAAGCACATGATAGGCAGCTAAAGCAATTGTTGAATAAATACGTTGATATACATCACTTCTTATCCATGACTGTGGAAAAAAATACCAAGGAAAGAACTACGCTCACATTCATTGGACAAGAAGAACTGAGTGACCATAACAGTGACTGAACACTAGAAAACCTACCAAGAGAAGCCAGGTGGACTCCAGGAAAAGACATCTTCAAGAAGGGATCATCCCTTCCCAAAAGGACAGCAGGTAGGTGGATCAGGTGCCATCTCATGAACCCTGCCATTTCCGGGTTTTCTGTCCAGGCAGCCCGACTGTCCAGCCATGGCAGCCACATCCCATGACCTGGTCTAGAAGCATTTCTACTCCAAGTGCAGGTTCAGTCACTGGGAGTGGCCTTTATCCTCACTCTTTGTTGTGCCCCTTGGTTCTCAAGAAGAATGTGGATTCTTTGGTTTTCCAGGCAGCAAATTGCACAAAATAACTACAACGAAGCACCAGGCTGGCAAATACTGGTTTCCTGTAAGTTGAGAGCCAAAATGACTTGGTTGCCCTGTCCCAAAGCCTACCAGAGGAAAACAGAAAATCTCCAAGAAAAAGATGTGCTTGCAAAATTCCTCTCTTTAACCTAAGTATCAAAGGAGTTTCATTGAATTAGCTGGCCAGAACTTCCTGGAAAAGGAGATTATCCCAGTTTGTTCATCTCACAAAGGAATTGTGTGAATCCTATTTGACCCCTGTTTTTCCAATCTAGGGGATGAATTTAGCTAGCTTTGAAAATGTTTTAGGGCTTACACAGAAATTTGTAAAATGTCAGCGTGAAAATTTTAATTGAGTTATTAGCAATATCTCTTCTTTGAATGACCTTTTAGTACTCCTTATAACATATCACCTCCTTTTACTACCTTCTGGCTGACAGTTTCTAATATATTCCTTCTTCCTAGATGATATCATCTGTCCTTGGGTGGAATTAACTAAAGCACTCTACATTCAGAAGCTGACATTAATCCACAGCCCCAGATTTGTAACAGCTGCTGGTATAAACACTGTTTCCATACACTGGGTTTTAACAAAGACTGGAAGAAATGCACACTATTCATTGGACACTGATGACATGTAAACAAAGCAATCAGAGTGACAAACAGCAGTGATTTAAAAAAAAATTTTAATTGGCTTAAATATTATATCTACTGCATAAATCTAAGGGAATATTGCTAGCTTCATGGAAGTTTTACATTTTTCTTAAGAATCACATTTGTAGAAGCAGCTAATCAAAACAGGAAATTATAAGGATGAATGGCAAACAAGGTGTTTGTTCAAGTAACTTTCTGATACTCCATAAAGGAAATACAGTCCCATATTCTTTGTAACCCAGACATTTTGTATCATTGCAAGAAATGGAAAAAGTAAATCAACATGGCATGTGGATACAAAATGGTACATTCAGAGTTGAGAATCATCAAACAGGGAAAAGATAAACAAAACCCCTCCGCCAAAAATCCCCAACTCCAGTGGTTTCTCTTAACAGCCTCACGGCACCCAAACCCCACGTCCCGGTACGAAAACGACCAACAAAGGGGCAGGAGGCCCTGAATCTCCTCTGCCCCTCCTGGGCTCCTCCCCCAGACTTTACATTATGCTGGAAACAGGCCCGTATACATCAGTGCAGCAACAAGCAGTGACATCTATGGGGACCTCACCAGCATTTTCCATCAGCACAACCGTGTTATTGAGAATCTGAGGCATTAATGACCATCGTGAAGGCTAGACTGCTGATGCAGGTCCCGGGGCTTGCAGTGGCTGATAATTAAAGTGTGGCTGCCCTCACCGTGTGGTGGGAACCCAGTGGCGGGAAGAGGGAGTTTCCAAGGTTTAAAGGAATCTGCAGGCGGGGCTAGTGGAAGCAAAATTCTACAGAAGCGAAGTAGGTGTTCAGGGGCTCTGCCCCTTTTCCTGGTGCCTCACCCCTGTGGTCCTTACACTGCAGACTTGCTGACCTTTGCGAGAAAATGCCGACCCATTCCTCATGCCACCTGCCACCTTGCATCATTCAAGTCATATGACTGCTAGTGCCAATGCATTAGGATATTGTGAAGTATTGGCGATAAGGCTACACCTCTGTGGGGAGGGGACTGAGGGCTCACCTGAATAGTAAGGTTATCTCTGTTAGTAGTTACCCGGGGAACATGTGTGTCTCCAGATGAGAAGCAGTGCCCAAGAGAGCAGACCTAGGTAAGTGTGAGAGAAATACCTCCCTTAGCCTGCATCTGGAAGGTCCCAAGTATCTAGGAGAGTGCTCCTGGTGCTGTGAATTAGGGAAAGCATCCACCATGTGGCAAAAGCTGCCAGGAGGACTGGAACAGACCCAACAGTGCCCAGAGCCCTGGGAGGCAGCTGGCCAAGGCAGAATCAGAATCGTGGGCTCTGTGAGCCAGACTAACTAAACTCCTGGTACTCCTTGATTTCTCAGCGTTATCCCTGAGAACTGATCCAGTCCATCTTGTCTGTGACCAGAGTGAGAAAACAGCTTACCCCAGGGACCAGTGTGGCAGCATCAATCACAGGAAAATGAGGGCAAGTGGATCGTCAGCCCTCCCCTCCAAGAGATTCCTACTAATCCTGGAAGGTTCTGAGTTTTGCTTTTATTAAAGGTGGCATTTCCTTATATTACCCTCAAGTGTTCAAAAGTAATATCCCTCCTATTACCTTCTAAGCTAGTTTGCCTATTACACTAATCTAAACCCAGGTAGTAAGTCTAATTATTTATACCCTCCAAGTAATATATTTCATTCACTCATTTATCCACTCACCTCACTGACCTTTTAGTATGAGCCCAGCACTGCAGTGGGAGCTTTAAATGCAAATAGGATGCGGTCCATACCCTCCAGGAGCTCACACACTAACTAGGAAACAACCAGGAGACAGAACCTTATCATGAGGGTAACTCTATTGGTGGGAATTTGAGGGGCTAGGTCACCCCTGGTGAGGGAAGCATTTTGGTTCAGAGGGATGCTTTGGAGGATGCTTAAATCGCAGCAAAAAAGCAGATGCCTCCTCTGCCAGGCATGATGTCAGCCCCCTGCACAGGACTCCATGTTGTAGGAAGAGATTCAGGAAAGCACTAACAAGCAAGTCAATTCCCCTCAGTTAGGAAATGAGACCCTAAGCCCAGCAGGTAAAGAGATCCACCAGTCCTGGCCTTCCAAAATGGAAGGTTGACATTGTGGTAAAGAATCTGAACTGGAGAGTCAGACAGACATAGGTTTCAGTTGCAACTCTACCACCCTGGATAAACTACTCATCCTAGCCAAGCCCCAGGTTTGCTCACCAGTAAGACAGATAACAATCCCTGTCTCTCCTATAATTGTTGTAGAACAGCTGGTGCTCAAGTGTGGCCCGCAGCAGCGTCAACATTACCTGGGAACTTGTTAGAAGTGCAAACTTTCGGGCATGCCCCCAGACCTTGTGAATGGGAAACGGTGGGGGTGGGGCACAGCTGATTCTGATACACGTTCAAGTTTGAAAACTACGAATGTATGACTTAAAAGGGCTGATGCGGATTAACTGCTTCACAAAGTGCCAAGCATGTAGGAAGCCCGAAAGCATGGTAGTTGTGTCATGAGGCCCTGGGAAAGTCATGTAGGAAAGGACATGAAGGGGGAAGTTAATTTTTGCCAGTGGCCAGAACCAAAAGGGAACCCCAAGTGCTCTAGCAGCCTGCATCAGAACCCCCAGTGATTAGCAAAATGCAGATTCCTAGGTCACACATCAAGCTCATGAATAAAAAGTTGGAAGTTTAGGACCTGGGAATCTGCAAGCCCTTATACAAGAGTCTACAAGGTAAGTGCTCTCTTACTGGCTCTCTGTCTCTGTCTCTGTCTCTGTCTCTGTCTCTCTCTCTCTCTCTCTGTCTCTCTGTCTCTCTCTCTCTCTCCCCCTCCTCCCCAAGGAAGGTGTTATGGGACAGATTCCAAGTCTTTATCTGCCCCTACAAGACCCTCCCCAGGCTCACTCCAGCCTCTGCTGCACCCACTTCTTTTCAGGCATCACATATGACCACCAGGGTCCAACTGCTCTTTCCCAATCAAGACGTCCTCTTCCTCCAGAAAGAAATGACCTTCTGCCCTTTCTCCATGAAGATGAGCCTCCCATCCGTCTCAAAACGCCTCCATCCCTGATTCAACCATTGAAGTGTTCACTGACATCTAACCCAGCAGCTCCTCCAAGAAGGAACAGACTTGCTTACATATAGTCTACACCTTGAAAAATCTCACCAACATCAGCATGAGGCAGTTTGGAGATGAAGTAGCAGCCCTCTTCACTGCCCTCCATTTAACCAACCGGCTGGGGTAACCTCCACTCTTCCATCCCTAAAACACACAGGTCGAAAAGTGAATCCTGGCAGCTACAACAGGCACAGCACCATCGTCCAAAATGACTGGGGCTGGTGGATGGTTAAGAAATTGATATTGGCATGCAAGGGCTTCTAGGTAGACATGGACCTGATACTGAATAATCACTCATGATTATAGTCCCTGCCTGCCTGCATATGCACACACAGGTATGGGACAAGGACAGCCTTGTGCTCATGGAGCTGAATTGATAGAAAAGATGGAAGCCAACATGTGAGTTGAGCAGTTGTGCTTCTTCGCATTCATCCCAGGGAGTAGAGCAGGGGAACTGACCTTCCACTGTTTACCCTTTGTCATTACTACATATTTCTACTTACTTGGTATATATGTTTTACAATCCTCACCTCAGTGGGTGGTTTTGATCATCTGAAGGTACTGTTTAAAGTTTTGCCAACATTTTACAGCATAATACTGCAGAAAGAAACAAAATGCCTAAGTGTCTTTGAAACTTAACTCTGCCTTTTACTAGCAGTGTGACCTTAGGCAAGTCACTAAAACTCTTGGGCCTCAGTTTCCTCACCTGTAAAGTAGGATCACTACTCCATGTTGAACCAAAATCACAGAGTTGCTATGAAGATCACCTGACAACATAGAGAAGAACGTGCTTTGTAAACATAATTCATTTTTTCAGTGACCACTCTGCCCCATTTAAAAATCTTATCCCATGTAGTTATACAGGTGTCTACACGCCTTGCCCTTTTCCTCTTTTCTGAGAATGTTTGTGATGGAACTCCAGAAAATTCCTCCTTGGCTGTTTTGCCTTTCAGAGTCTAGGCCCATGAGATCACATCCATTCTTCTGCAATCTTCTCTCTAAAGTGCAACATGCGATTGTCTCCTCTAGTGCTTCTTGGCTATAAATGAGCTTGAACTCCTTATTTCCTCCCTCTTTTACTTAATTAATTCTTTCTTATTGATCAGGTTAATTCATACATATGTTCTCTTCATTGAAGCACCTCTCAATCTCAAGGAGACTTACTGGGGGTGGGAGGGATATGGTGAGTGTGAGATGAGGGAGAGGGCCCAGGTGAGGACACGTATGGGTCTCTATAATACTTCTATAAATTCCATCAACTGGCAGACAAAGAAACAAGAAAAGGTTGTTTTGTTCTGAGCACGAACACACCACTTGGTCATTCTGCTCCTTCTGGGGACCTGCCTCCTCCCATCCCCACGTCAGATCTGATGCCATACAGGGACAGAAAAGTCGTGGTTAGTCCCAATTCTGAAACCTCTCCTTGCTGCTATTCCCTGCTGATGACATTAGCTGGAAGGCTGCCAGAGCTTAGAGAGAAAAACTCACCAAAATGATCATAAAGTCATTTAGAAATATATGAGCATGATCAACACACTAAATAATAATTACTCACATTTGTATTCCCTGCCAATCTTCATATACAGGGTATAAATGTAACCTGCTCCAAATGAATCACCTGGTTTCAAATGCCTGAGACTCATAGTCCTATGATTCTGACAAAGTAACCCACATATCTCACACCTCAGGTTTATAACAAAGACACTGCTGTGAATTGAAACCCCAAAGAACAAAGCCAGTTGAAATTTTTAAACATTTACTCTAAACTTTTCATTATGGGTTATATTCTTCTCAAATATTTCATCAAGCCTTTTTCCTCTCTCTGGTTTAAATCTCAATCACTAAAAGGAATGATTCAAAGGCATAATGTAGAAACAAAAGGGGAGATTAAATACAAATTAAGCTTTCATTTGTAGTGTTTTTCCAGGCTGAATTAAAGTGATTGAGCTAACTTGGGTGTAAAGTAAATTTTACAGCTGTTGGAAATGATAGAATGTAAATTGGATTATACTATTTAAATATTTTACAAATAATTGAAATGGCATTCTTATAAGTTATGTTCCAATATTCATGTTCAAACATAGTAGATCATACTGACTGGCTCTAGATATATATCTTTCCTTCTGCTTGATCTTTCTTCCATTACCAAAATGAAACTCAAAGAAATTCACACAAAGATAGGTCAGGGAGCACCAGTTAAGATGATGTGAATGAAAAGGCATGATGGTATGATTTAACCTATTCAAATTCATTCATTCCAACAGATATTTATTGATTACAGGGCACTGAGCAAGCTACTAGACACAATGAGGAAGGAGCTGGCCTTGCCCTGAAAGTGCTTACCATCTCCCAGAAGGAAGGAAGACAAGCCAAATAAAATTATGCTACTTAAAGCAGAATAATACAAACGTGGAAGGAAGTATGTGGGGAGGGAAAAGGGGGCAGGGCAGGAAAGACTTCACGAGAAAGATGATACGTAAGCTGGGTTTTTTGTTGTTGTTTTTGTTTGTTTGTTTGTTTGTTTTGGTGAGGGAGATTGGCCACGAGCTAACATCCATTGCCAATCTTCCTCCTTTTGCTGAGGAAGATTGGCTCTGAGCTAACATTGGTGCCCATTTTCCTCTATTTTGTATATGGGACGCCACCACAGCATGGCTTGATGAGCGGTGCGTAGGTCCACACATGGAATCTGAACCTGCAAACCCTGGGGCCACCCAAGTGGAGAGTGCAAACTTAACCACTACACCACCGGGCTGGCCCCTTAAACTGGATTTTGGAGGATGGATAGAATTTCCATAGGTAAACACTGTAAGAAGAATGTATAAGAAGCAAAAGAGGAATAAACAGCCTCAATTCACGGGAATGGGAAAACATGGGACATGTTTGGAGAACAGAGAATAGAACAAATCAAAAGGAGCTAGGATGCCTAGAAAAGTAGTGAGACATTTTCTCAGTCATTCAACCAACATATATTGATAATCCATGTGCACATAAGATCTACGGGGGAAAATAAAGAAAAATAAAGCAAGATCACTTCTCTCAAGGAATTTGCATTTTAGCAGTTAAGACTTATTAAATAAATAAAAAGTAAAAAGCAACAAATACCATACAGTGTATATATATATATATGGTGTTTTGTAAATTTAGTGGAAGGAAAGGTCACCGCTAAGCAATGAGGAGGAGAAGAGCCTTGAAGGATGAACATGTGAAGATAAATACATTCCTTCATTCATTCACTAAAAATATACATGTATATTTAGTTTCCTCATATGTTTGGTATTGAGAAAAATAATGGAAACAAAGATGAACAAGACAGAGCCTCTGCCTTAAGGAACTCAGTTTGACTGGAATAAAGGGTAAGGATGACTAAGGGAAGACAAGATTGAGAAAATAGGCTGGCATCAAACCTGGACAGCTAAGATTTCAGAACACAATCAGTACTACATTAAAGAGGCTTGTGAAGCCACTGAAGATGTCTGGGCAGCAGCTTTTAGGAGACTGGTCTGTGTCTTAGTTTGAATCCCTCTGAAAGCAGAGCCTAAGATGAGCATACGGGTAAAGGAAGTTTATTTGGGAGATGATCCCAGAGAGGAGAGAGAAGGGAGGAGGAAAATCCAGTATCAGGGTACATTATCAAGGTCACTGCTCTTGGCAATGGGGCATGCCTCTTTCTCCAGTCTGCCTACAAAGCACAAAGAAGGCCCCCCAGAACTGTCTGTGTGAAACAGGAGGCTGGGCAGCCATCCATCAGCTTTAGTCCCCCACTGGCTGGGGGTTCTCCCTGCTGGGGGCATTGGCTCTCTGGTACCTCCAGGCTGAGCTTAGCTTACCACAGACTCACGTGGCTCCTGGAAAGGTCCTGAGGCAGAAAGCAGAGGGACTCATGGAGCAATTTGACATGAGACACTGTCAGCAGAAGTCTGAGCTCACGTAGAACTGCACATTGCAGCTATGACTGAAACGAGAGGTGGACTCAGGAGATGTGATGGGGCCCCAAAAATGTCTGCTAGAGTCAGGCAGTAGCTTGCATGCAGGGTTGGGTAGAAGGGAAAGATCCAGGAAAAACAGTCATTGTCTAGCCTAGGAAAGAGAAAGATAATGGGGAGCTGAATAAAGGTGGTGAGACTGGTGAGAAGGGGATGGATGTTGAAATCATCAAGGATTAAGCAATTGATTAACTGTTTGGAGCTAAGGAGATATATCACCGATAACTGAGGTTCTAAACCCCCGTGACTGAGAACAAGATGGTGTGATGGACAGAAGATAAGTGAATGTGAGAAAAGCAGCTAACAGAAGACAATACCCAGGAGAAAGATGGAAATATAGGACTAGTTTTGGAGAGAGTGAACTGGAAATTGTCAGCATAGAGACAGGAGCTGCATTCACAGTTTCTGTAAGAGGGCTATATAAGAATGAGAAAAGAAAACAAGTACAGGTTAAAAACTAAAGAAACATCTACATTTAATGAATAGGAAGGGAAGACAGATGATGAAACAGAAGAAGAGCAATCACAGTGTCAAAGTAAACAGAAAACAGTAAACCTGGCCAACAGGTTGAAATGGTGCAGAGAAGATGGAATAATAAAGCCCTAGGAGCACCCACTGGATGTGGTGACTGAGAAGTCACAGGAGAGCTTCAAAGGACATATTTTAGTCAAGAGAGAGTCTAGCTCCAGGATCTGGTTGACAAAGGTCTAAGGAATAAGGGAGAGTCCATCTTTTTCAACAGGGATTCCTCATCTGAATCACATAATGTGCTTTCTGTGACTATTTTCTCAATTCTCCCAAGGGTGGTACATAACTAGTACCATTCTAAATGCACAGAAGTTACAATCAACGCCTTAGGACAGGGCTCAGCAAACTCTTCCTGTAAAGAGCTATATGGTCTCTCAAAAATACTCAACTCTGCTGTTGTAGCACCAAAGCAGCTATAAACAATGAATGAATGGGCGTGGCTGTGTGCCAATGAAACTTTATTTATGGACACTGAAATTTGGATTTCATATATTTTTAATGTGTCAAGAGTTACTATTTTTTAAAATTTTTTCAACCTTTAAAAAATTTAAAATCAGTCTTAGCTCACAAGTCCTACAAAAACAAATGGTGGGTCAGATTTGGCTTTCTGGTGATAGCTTGTCCCTACCTTAGGACATGAGAGCTTACCTGTCACCTGGAGTCCCAGGTGAGAAACGCTGGTAGACACTTCAAATAGATGAAGAGGAGAGAAGACAATAGCAAGAGGGAGAGTTAGAATCAAGAACTTTTTTTTTTTAAGAGTTGGGAAAGTATATGCATCATGACAGGCTAACAGGAAATTATCTGTGTAGAGGGAAAACTGAAGACACATGAGAAAATGGAGGAAACTGGTGGATCAAAGTCCTAGATGAGGGAGAAGGAGACAGGATGGAGGAGTGAGCTCTGTAAAGGAGAGGCAGATGGCTTCCACGGAGAGAGAAGGTAAGGGGGAAAAGGCAGGCTGGAGCCAGATTATGGAGGACCTAAAGTGCCAACCTGAAGAGTTCACACTTCATTAGCTGAGCAATGAGAAGCTACTGAGGGTGTTTAGGCTGAAGAGTGCAGCCTGGGAATCTGTAATGCACTGGGTCTCCCCAACGCAGACAGAATAAGCAAACATTCTGTGTATACATATTTATATAACGTAGGTATGACCAGAATAAAAGAAGCTGAAAATATGTGATAACAGATTCTCTTGCTCAAAAACCTGCTCCACAAATGCATTCTGGGAAGGAAAGATAAGACAAGCTGACATACTCAAAGACAGCTCGTTCAATATATCCATATATAAATGTGCTCTTACCCTCAAGAATTTGAATATGGCATGTAGCAAGAGTCCATGACTCAGGCTTATAGCAGCTTGGGGTTGGGAGCGGGAGGGGCAGGGTAACCAGAGTTATTATCATTATTAACCATCTGCATGATGCCTGGATAGGTAAATTAACCTCTCCGGGCCTCAGCTTCCTCAGGGTCAAATGGCAATTAGAATTTTGTTCTCTATACCTCAAAGGTTTATAACAAAAATCAAAAGAGCTAGTGGACATTAAAATGCTTTAAAAGTATAACAGGCTACACAGATGGAATACTGTAGCTGAAAAAAAAAAAAGTTCTATGATGTCACCTGCCAGAGTAACTTCTCTAGATTCTAACCTTATTTCATATCTGAATCTTTCTCCCATTGGGCAGTATTAAATGATTTCAGTGGGACTCACTCTGGTCAAAAAACATCCTGATTGGCTGCCCTGCAACCTCCATCCTGTGCTGTTACTCTTTTTCTTAAAAGCTGTACATCCCTTGGAGAATACTATCCCTTTCTAGAGGTGTGGTCCTGGGGTGGGGTCAAGCCATTTACTCAGGACAATGCTGCATGGGTTGAGGACCTCAATGTGGACCTCCTGGTGGCACTTCAGGTGGGCCTTGAAGATTAGCTAAGATCTGACAGAGAGGAAAGCAAGGCTTTCTGAGCAGCAGGACAGGTCAAACTGCACATGATCATTCATAGAGGCTGAGCATCTGGATGCACTGGGAGAAACAGCCAAAACACTTGGACAGGCTCAGGAATACATGGCTAACATGAGAGTCTAAGAAAGATGAGAAATGAGAATATTTGTTTTCTTCCTTGCACAATTCAAATTCTGGTTCTGTTTTCACAGCTGAAACACAGGAGTTATAATCCTTAAATATTAACAACCATCATAGTTAACAAGAGCAAGCCTACATCAATGAAACAGTGAAAATAACATCAAGGCCTTACATTCATATAATGATTTATTATTTACTAAGAACTCTCATTTCTCTTAATTCTTTGGTCTATAGAATAGTCATGTCACATAGGCAAGGAAAGTATAATTAGCCCCACTGCATAAAAAGAAAAAGGAAACTGGGGCTCAGAGAGGTTAAGTGATCAACCTGAGGTACACAGCTAGTAAGTGTTAAGGGAGGATTGGTGTGGGAACCTAAGTTGTCTGCCTCTGAGCCCGGCCTTGTTTTTACGCATATCCACTGTATCTCCTCATTTAATAAGGCCATGGACTTAATCTTTAGGTTAGCAATGTCCTCCTTCCAAAAGGGACCACCACCACCTTTCCACGCTTCTAAGAGGAAAGTAACAAGACAGCAAAATCACAGGTCAGAGGTCAGCAAACTATGGCCATGGGCCAAATCCAGCCCACCGTCTGTTTTTGTACAGCCTGCAAGCTAAGAATGGTTTTTATATTTTTAAATGGTTGGAAAAAATCAAAAGAAGAATAATCTTTCATCAACAGGGGAAATTATATGAAATTCACATTTCAGTGGCCACAATACAGACACGCCCACTCATTTATGGATAGACTACGACTGTTTTTGTGCAGCAACAACAGAGTTGAGTAGGTACAACAGAGACTGTATGGCCTACAAAGCCAAAAATATTTATTATCTGGCCCTTTACAGAATAAGTTTGCTGACTACAGTCGTTAAGTCATAGATCTGGAATTACAGGAAGGATCAAACAGGTAACTAGAGAGGGGAATTGCAGGAGAAAACAGAACCCAAAGTCCAGAGTCACCCGATTTTACATATTTTGCTTGTGAAAATGGGGTTTTGAGGGAGAAATTCTCAAAACGCTGCTATCTCCCGCTGGGTGCTGCTGGGGTTCATGTGACAGTTTCATGACTAAAACTGCTTCTGACAGTCCCTTTAATTTCTTTCTACCCCCTGCCCTTCCCTACATGTTCACATGGGTTGAACGTCATTGCTTCTAGAAATGAAGACGCTCTGGTGTCAGCTCTAAAATCTGTATCTCACTTCCTCAGACAAGTGGATATTTATTGACAGGGTGTGGGATAGAGAAAGAAAGGAGAGAGACTGCCTGTCCAGAAGGCAGTAACCTTGGTGGAGATGCAATGTCACCAGCCCTAAACCATCATTCTCACAGATGTACAGCATATTATTTAAAGGGAAACAAATATCAGCCACTGAATGTCATGGCAAGGACACATCTCCTGCCTCTTAACTAAACTTATCAGAGCTGCAGTTTAATATGGTTCCTTTTTCATCCTCCCCTCAAATTCATCTTCCAGGGCAGCTCTTGACACCACCAGCAAACAGTCAAGACGAAGATTTAGTGACGTTAGCTTCAAACAGATCTAGATTTATTGACATGTGGGGCTGGCTTGCTTTCTCGGGAGCTGCAGTACACAGGATTAATTTTAACTGTTCCTTAATGCTCAGCGCTGCTTTGCAAATACCCAAATGTCTGGCTGCTCCATGGTTTCACGGAGGGGGTCAGCTTTCACCAGGAGCAGGACCCTCAGTGGTGGCTTGAGCTTTCTCTAATCAGGCTGACCAGGTTAATCGGTACCACTCCGTTTTTAATAAGAGGGCAGAACCTAAGCAAACTTCCTGCCAGAAACCCTTCTCTTCTCATGTCCCTTAAGCTAGCCCCTGGCTCTCTCTGAAATCAGCAAAGAATCAGCAGAACCAGCAAGCAATCTTAGTTGCTACAAAAGCTTTGAATCGTGTTGTTTTAAATTTCCCTACATGCCTACAGACACTCCAGAGTCTGAAGCCCCAGGCTGGCAGCTGCAAGCCGGTCTCCTTACAGGCTGACTGTGTGTTTTCTAAGTCTTGGGCCACAACATTGAGCTTTGCCCACTTCCCACAAACACATTCTATGAGCCCACTCGCTGTGCCACAATTCTGTGCTGCATGGAGCAGAGGCAGCCAGCTGTGCCACTGAAGCCCACTGGCTGCAGAAAAGCAAGGTCTCCATCTCAAGCCCTTCCCTGCTGGCCCTCACTGCCCACACCACCATAGTCACACCAGGACACAGCATAACACAAGAAGGAATGTAGCCTGGGCACGTGCAAGCACAATGAAGAGGGGAAAAAAAACTGAATAGGAGAAGAAATAAAATCTCTGTCAATCCTTTCCTAACACTAGACTGAAGAACAAATTTGCAGAGCTCCGTTAAAAGATTAACTGCTAAATGAAAAAGAGCTACTAGATGTAAATTTAAAAGTCCAAAAACACCCAAGAGGCATAACTATAATTATTGCTGAGGGAAGCTCTTTAAGACTAAAAATACATTTCCATTAACAATCAAAATTAGTTTTCATTGCTTTTTTTCTTGAGCTCTCAGTGAATAACCTTTGATAGTAGTACATGATACTGATTCATTAGAAAAAGTGGATTTGTACTTCAGAAGTATGCACCAAAAAAAAAATTAGCCAAGAAATTATTCCTCTATATAAGTCAAATGGCAGAAGAAGGGAACATTTTTAGAATGAGTAATGGCTCCCTATAAAAGCTAACTCAGACAGCAGGTACCTACTTGAATATCCCCAGCTAACAGAGCTGACAAATTTTTTCCAAATATCCAATGACTTAGAAAAACCGGTATTGTGATATAACATCGTTTTCTTTAAGAAGGTATAAGGAAAAGGCATCATATTGCCTCAAAATTTCCATGGCTTTTAATCATCATTAAAGGTACATCTAAAACGACACATGAAAAGAACACGAGTCATAACTAATTTTTTCATATTTTTATTGAGATATATTTGTTCAGAGTGAAATACACAGATCTTAAGTATACAATTTAATCAGTTTTGACAAATGCATACACCCACATATAACCACCTCAATCAAAATCTAGAATGTTTCTAATTTCCACCATCCCACCAAGTTATCTCATGCTCCCCCAGAAGCAACTACTGGTCTGATTATATCACCCCAGACCAATTCTAGAAGGTCATATAAATGGAATCATACATTAAGTATTCTTTTGTGTATGACTTTTTTGACTCAGCATAATATCTCTGAGATTCGTTTTTGATTAATTTTTTCCTTAAAACTTAGCTACGTAAAATTTGCAGAGGCCAAGTGTTTTGGAGGATAATTTGACAATCAACTGCATTTTCAGATAGAGGGAAAAGGAAAGGGAAAAAAAAACCCCAGGTTTTCTTGTAAATGTTTTAAGCGACAGAGGAAGAAATATTGGAGATTTTTCTTTACCTGTCATAAATCATCCTGAAAGGGTCTGGGAATCCTGTGATGATCTCTAATTCACTCACCTATCACAGGGAGGTATGATGCAATGGTGAGTTGTACATAATTCATAATTCTAAACCTAATTATGATGAGTAGCCTAGAAATTTGATTAAAAATCATTAGTTCTGCTAAACAGCCTCAAAACAAAAATGAATATATAGAAAGGATAAACTGCTTTGCTAGATGGATTATTCTTTGAAAATCTGAAACAAGACGATAAAAGTAAATTATTTCAAAGAATCACTACCAAATTGTAAAGTGTAAAATGCAAATGCTGAGTTGCTGGTACTAGGGCAGAATGTACTGCTTACATTCAACGATGCGGATAAAATACTCAGCCTTGCACCCAAAAGACAAACAGTAAGGAAATTACAAGGCCAAGACTTATTTTTTTCCTAAGGATATGGCTAAACAGTAGCACATGAGTTGAATAAATGGGTAAAATTCCTGGGAACCAAGGATCCTGGAAGCCTGGGGTTGCTCTGGGCCTCCATCTCTAGGAAAGAGTTGGGACTCACACCCAGAACATCAGGAGGTCATAAAGCCGCGTCTTACCACGTCCTCTGTGTTCATAAAGCACACCCTGCTTTTTTCAGAGCCTTCTCACCTCTGGTATAGCATCTCATCTTTATAACAACTTTGTTAGGTGGCATTATTACTATGTCCCTAACATTTACGCAGTGCTTTAGAATATCTGAAGTTAGGTCACAAAAATTATCTCATCTGATTCTCAACATAACCCTGTAAAGTAGGCAGACACTTTGCCCCTTTCTAAAAATTAAGTCTTTTGCCAAAGTCATAGGCTATTCAGTGGCAGACCTGGGGCTACAAAATGCCTTTAGACTTCTAAGCCAGGGTCCACGTCACTAGTGTCTCATGCTCTCGACAGGTATTATTAAACCCAAATGATGGATGAGAAGACTGAGGCAAAGTGGGGTTAATCCTTAGAAGCTAGCTTATGGCAGATTTGAAGTGAAAACACTTAAAGACAGTATGGGAAAAATAAATTTTCAGGACTAACCGTTAGACCTCAGTGAATCCTTCTCTTTCTTGGCTAGAGCCTATCTAAGAGTCCTTGCCCTCCTGAATCAAAACTGAAGTCAAGGTTCCCACTGGGAAGTAACTGAGACTTCCCCATATACCTACCTCACCACCTACTCATTGGAGTTCTAATGACAAGCCTTTAATAAGCAATTTCTCTGTGCTAAACACATTCTAAGCATCTTATCAATATTATTCTTTTAATCGTCACAACAATCTTATAAGGTAAGTACTAAGAGTATCCTTATTTTACAGGTGAGGAAATGGAAGCACAGAGAGGTAAATACCTTGACCAAGGCCACACAGCAATAAGCACTACAGCTGGGATCTGATCTGAACCCAGGAAGTCTGGCTCCAAAGTCTACACTCTTCACCACCAGGCTGTAAGGAAAGTGCTAACCTAAGGAACACTGGATCATCCCCAAATTCTCTACTTCAAAGAGTATGAGGGTGACAAGAATGCTCCTAAAGTATAGATACAGTATATATTTTTTATTTCAGAGAGTGGGCTTATATTTATATGCGCAAACAGATTAAATAAATCATGATTACAACAGTAAACATGTAAATTCTGATCAATAACTACTTGCCTTCCCCTCCCCCCAACGCTAACAGCTGCAATAAAGCTTTAACTGTAAAGCGATGCACAACCAGCCATAAAAGTATGTAAAATAAATGAGGATAACATAATGAGGGAATCCAACATTCATCTCATAAATATAACATAACGACCACAACTAAAATGTCAGAGAATCTAATAAATCAATATGGTAGGACAGAGCTAACTTTATGTTCAGAATACATAAAAAATATATTTACATGCAGGGTGTTTTTTTATAAGCCAGGACCAAACAAAAAGAATTATGAGAAATTTAACCCTTTGGTTACCTAGATGCTCTGTTTCGACAATTTTTTCAACACTCCATTGGTTTCTCCCATATCGTTTCATGGTAAGATGTGAGCTTTACTCTAAATCTGCACAGAAGGCCTTAGATAGCGTGCTAATATGCAAATGCTACTGGAAGGGACGCCTCGAACAGGAAAACATCCTGAGGGCACTTTGAAAGGATCAATTACAGGCCCTGGTTTAGAATACTTCTGATCATCGTGATTTCTGGAACTTCCAGCTCATTTTATTAGCACCAACAAACCCTGGGAGGTTTGGTTATTTCCCTGTTAATGCACTAGCGATTGATGTGGATAAATCCCATAAATACTAATGAGGGTGACACAAGTAAATCTCCCCTGAATTAATGAGGAGAGAGTCTCCTGTACTGACCAACATGCTGCCTAATGACTTGAAATGATGGATTTATAAAGTCTTCCAGGTTGCCCCATGGGTGCAAGCTGCAGAAATAAAGATCCTTACTGAGCTACCTCCTCTCACGGGCCCCTTCTGGATTTAGGAACCTGATGGGAAGGGAGCTGGCCTAAATGGGAAAGGGACAAATGTTTCTTCCACCACCTTTTCCTTAATGAAATGGACATATCCCAAATGCAACACCTCACCTTGAGGGTGGACTAAATTAGGGAGGTAAATGAAAGTTAAGAGTCTTCTCATAAAATAGCCTGAACCCCAGTCCAGAAACACGAACTTCTCAGATATGAAAAACCAGTTAGGGCCGGCCCCGTGGCTTGGCGGTTGGGTGCGCGCGCTCCGCTGCTGGCGGCCTGGGTTCGGATCCCGGGCGCGCACGGACCCACGGCTTCTCCGGCCATGCTGAGGCCGCGTCCCACATGCAGCAGCTAGAAGGATGTGCAGCTGTGACATACGGCTATCTACTGGGGCTTTGGGGGAAAAAATAAATAAATAAAATTATAAAAAAAAAAAAAAAAGAAAAACCAGTTAACGCTTACACGTTAAACTGAGTTTAGTGTGTGTGTGTGTGTGTGTGTGTGTGTGTTTTAACCCAGTGTTTCAGTTATCTATTGCTGTATAACAAACATAGTGGATTCAAACAACCATTTTATTCACCCATAATTCTGTGGGCTAATGGAAGCTCAGGTAGGAAGTTCTTCTACTGCTCTCACTTGAAGCCCTTCACATGCTTGCTGTCAACTGGTGGCGGGGGGATGAAATATACCAGATGGCTTCACTCACATGTCAGGAGCCTGGGACAATGACTAGGGGCTGTGAACTCTCTCTCCCCCTACAGCTAACTTGAGCTCCTTTACCTGGCAGATGGATTCTAAGAGCAAGCATTCCAAGAAGACCAGCTCCAATGCACAAGCACTTACTAAGTTTCTGCTTGCATCCCACACGTGCTAACATCTCATTGGCCAAGTCCAGAGTCAACGTGGAAGAGAACTACACCAATATGTGAATATCAGGAGGAGTGGTTTGTTTGGGGCCATGAAAGTAACAGTTCGCCACAACTAGCACTGTTTCTCTCAGAGGAAAAAAGATTACTGCCATTATAATAATAACCCCTGTTATTGTTTTTTCTTTTTCCAGCCATTCACTTTAATATTTAATGACCTGGTGTTCTGATTGTTGCTTAAGTGTTAGAGATTTGGGTTCAATATGCAAGTGGAACAAAGTAGGGCAAAAAAGAGAGAAGCACTCCACAATTTATAAACAAAAGATCAAACTTTCATTTTTTTAAATAAAACAAAAACTTGACACAGCAACTGATAACACAAGGGCACTTGAAGTCCCACTCTGCCTCTTGATTCTCTTAGCACAAGAACTCCATACAGCGCTCACTCTGCCTGTATTCACAAGGACCATCTGCATGCACCCTCTTGAAGGACCAACACTATACCTTTTTTCACTCAAGTGGGTCAAGACTTAAGGGCCTCCATAAGTCTTTCCAACAGTTCTCTCCTAAGAATAGCCTATTAATATGACCCTCCTTTACCGCAATAATCCCATGGGCTTGGTTAATATTTGCCAATTCCAGTCTACCTGTTGGGATCATCACCAATAAATAATTTGAATGGCATTGTCAGTTTTATCAAAGCACATTCCATTCAATGCTTGGAACAGCTCTCTGAGGTAGGTAAGACAAAGATTTATTATTTTCACTGGACCAAAATAAAAACAAAGCCTGTACACATTAGTATGTAGTGCCAGTTTTTGTAGTGTTTTATAGTTAACAAAATGTTTCCTTACACATTATTTGTCTAAAGATTTCTTAAAACCATCCTGAGGGGTAGATGACAATATCCCTATTAATAGATGAGATAGAGAAGTTAAACACTTACCCCCAAACCCCCACAGTCAAGATGTGGCAGGCACAAGTCAGGATCCCAAGTCTACGCAATCCAACTTCTTCCCCAGCATGTAACAGGGAGGGTAAGTGACATAATGGTCATAGAGCTTACGGCAGAATTAAGATTAGAACCTGAAACTTCTGATGGACATCCCACTGCCAAAAATCATGCTGACTCTCAATTAGAACCTGTGAGAGCTATACCAATGTTAGTGATAAAACGAGCCACACAAGCAATTGTGGGCTTTGAAAAAACAGCAAGAAACACTATAATGATCTAGCTTTCCAAGAACACAGGAACCTAACATAGTCCCTGGTCTTTAGAAAATACATTATGGGTGACACCGACAGCATGACAATGAGGCTTCACAAAGTGACTCCTCGGGCTCGCAAACTTGCTGAAACATGGCTAAGTTTAGACATTATTTTTTTAACATTTCTAATAGTAAGGCAAATAGATCAACGAACAAAGTACAATCCAGTTATCTAATTAGAAATTCTGTATATGATAAAAGTAGCATTTCAAAATGGTTAGCAATGGGGCTGGCCAGGTGGCGTAGCGGTTAAGTTCGGGCATTCCGCTTAGGTGGCATAGAGTTTGCCGGTTTGGATCCCATTTAGGTGCAGACCTACGCACCGCTCATCAAGCCAAGTTGAGGCAGTGTCCCACATAGAAGAGCTACAACTCTACAACTATGATATACAACTATGTACTGGGGCTTTGGGGAGAAAAAAAAGAGGAAGATGGGCAACAGATGTTAGCACGGGGCCAATCTTCCTCAAAAAAAAAAAAAATGGTTAGCAAAATGGCCTCAAAACAAATGGCTGTGGTCAACTGATTACCCATTTGAAAAATACATATAAATTTTGATCTCAAAATAGAAGTATGCACAAAAATATATATCCAATGGATCAAGATCCAAAGCGTAAAATTAAAACAATCAAAGTTTTAGAAAAAGTACAGGAGAACATGTTTATGGCCTAAAGATCAGGAGGGCCTTAAGACACATATAGCATAAAGGAAAAGATGTGTTAATTTGACAACATCAAAATTAAAAACCCATATGTAATAAAAAGCACCATAAAGTTGAAAGACAGGAAACAGACTGGAAGAAAATATTTGCAATACGTGAGAAACTGAGGCCAAGTATACCTGAATATATAAAGACTTACTAGAAATCAATAAGTAAAACTCATATAAGCCAAAAGAAAAAATAGGCAAATGATATACATGGACAATCCAAAATAGAAAAAAACCGGATAGACAATAAATATATGAAAGGATTCTCAGACTTGGCAGGAAAATGAAAATTTTTAAACGGCAGTGAGATATACCATGTCATATCCAACAGACTGTAATAATTTTGAAAGTGTGTTAATACCAAATGCTGGCAGGAGAACGAGTCAAATGGTACTTTCTACACATCACTAGTAGGAATGAATATTGATAAAATCACTGCAGAGGACAATTTTATAGTATTCATTACAATTTAAAATATGCATACACTATGATTAAGCAATTTCACTTCTTAGGATATACCCAAGAGAAACACTTGCACATGTACCAAAAAGGCCCATAACTAGGACATTCATTACTGATGCGACAAGGAGAAATGACTAACAACCAAAATGCCCATCAGAAAGCTAATGGCCAAATAAACTTCAGCACACCCAAAATACAGAATATTGCACACAAGTCAAAAAGTGCCAGGATATCTACATGTGCTGATGTGGAAAGATATCTAAGACATACCATGTTTTTACCATGAGTAAAAACAGCAAGTTGCTGAACTTATATAGTACAATTCTTTATTATGTGTATATATGTGTCTATGCGTGTGGGTGTATAAATTCACAGACGAAGGATAAGCGAACATAGCAAACTCCTAATGTGGTTACCTCTGGGGAAGAGATTGGGTTGGGCTGAGGGGCAGCCAAGGAGAACTGAGCCTGAGTAGTTAGCAGTTAGTATGGAGGATATTGTACTTATGTAATTAAAATTTAATCTGCAATAAATAAAAAGACATGGCAGAACAACCTGCCCACAAAAAATTCTCCCAAGTGTTCATAGTCTTTTCTGAGATTTATAAAAGAAACAAACCAAACAAGTGAAGAAGTGGAGGTTAGAATGGAGGAGGATGAGAAGCAAAACAGTGTAAAGCCAGGTCTGTAGTGTCGGTTGGCCCAAGTTCAAATCCCGGCTCTACCAATCTCTAAGGTGTGTAACTTGGTCAGCGTGCTGCTATAACAAAATACCATAGAAGGGGTGGCTTACAAACAAATTTACTTCTCACAGTTCTGCAGGCCAGAAGTCTGAGATCAAGGTGCCAGCATAGTCAGGTGAGGGACCTCTTCCTAGTTGCAGACTTCTTGCTATGCCTTCACGTGGCAGAAGGGAGCCAGGGAGCTCTCTGGGGCCTCTTTTATAAGGCACTGATCCCGTTTATAAGGGCTCCACTCTCATGATCTAATCACCTCCCAAAGGCCCCACCTCCTAATACCACACCTTGGGGGTTAGGTTTCAACATATGAGTTTTGGGGAGACAAAAACACCTCAGCTGCCGTCAAGGAAACACTGCTGTCACTCAGCACGTTGAATGCACTATGTAAGGTATTAGCTACCTAAGTCCAACACAGAGTCCCACCTAGTTGTAGTTTGGGTGGAGAGCCCTGTGCATTGCCAGACTGTACTGTGACTATTAGTGGAAAGGGAGAGAGAGGGGGGAACTAGAAGGAAGGATTCCACAGGCACCAGAAGGAGCCGGTGCAGACACACATAGATATGGTTTCCCTTCTCCTACCAAGGGCTCCTGAAAGCCACGAGCATCTTTTTACCTGGCCCAGTGTGAGCAGCACACTGCCATTTACTGAGGTGAAGCAAGGTCCCCATTTGGTGCCCGCCTCTGTTGAGTGGACAGAGAGCCCGCTGCACTGCCAGTGGGCAGTCACGGGGGCCTCAGAAACTGCACCCCCCACGCAGCGAGGCAATTGCATGAAACCAGTCACAGCAGACAGCCAAGCCTGGCCACTGGCACTCAGTAACCTTCTTCTACAGACTTTGAGCCGGCTGGCTAGAAATTCTGAGGAAAATAAACCTCCTTTTGCTCTTTCTAATTAAAAACGTGAAAGGGAATCGTGATCTCCATAAAGCCACACAAATTGCTTTAAAAATGCCAATCCCTGTTGGATCAGTTAAACAGAGTTGTGTGTGCCCTCCCACAACTTCAGAGAAAGACAGCAAGGTATTAATGAGTATCATTTTAAAGACTTGTGAATCTTATGTGGAATGGTATTGCTTCATGTAGTCATTTCAACCCCTGGGCTACTGTTCAGGTTGTTGGGTTGCCTTAGTTCTGTATAAACAAGAAAAATATGATTTCCCACAGGTGTCCAGCACTCTGCAGCTTACAGCGCTCCTTTACAATTATGACCTCATTTAATTCTTACTACAATATTTTTATCCCCATTTCACAGATGAAGAGACAGAGGCTGCAAGACCAGTGGATTATTTTCACCTTCATATTACATTTGAAAGACAAAGCCATTTATTGCACCTCTTGCCAGCCTCCTGCTCCTTTTGCTAGATGCTAAATCAATCCTTTGTTTGACTGAAACGAACCCAGCTTCTCTCTCTCATGTGGCTATCTTTTTGCATCTCTTTTTATGGGGCATTCCAAGAGCCTCTGGGGAAAGGATCTCTCCTCACATTCTTTTTCCAGACCAAAGTGGCAAGGGCAAGATTATCTCTCTCTCTTTGTTACACTAGGCTGATGTTGAAGTAACCATTTGCATCATGACAAAGTCAGGTTTAGAAACATGGCAAAGCCTCTGCCTCCTCACCAGGATTCTTGGCTTATTCTGAGGAAGAAAGTAGAACAAATGTTTATCCTCTACCTATCTATCGGCCCGGCAATTTGCTAGGTCCTTTACACATTATTTTATTTAATCCTCAGCACAAATCTGTGAAGGATGCACAATGATCCTCACTTTATAGAAAAAGAGGCAGAGACTCAGAGAAGTTCACTTGCCCAAGGTCACATACTAGGGAATAAGTTCAAAGTCTGCATATTTCCAAAGCCTTGATTACCTCAATATGCCACTGTCTCTACGGGGCTGGGCAACAAAAATTCCTTTCAGGTATTATAAATAGGGTGATCATCCAAATCGGGATACTTTTGAAAGTAAAAGGTGAGGGAGAAGACTGCTATCAATAATTACATCAGGAAAACAAGCATAAATTAGGACTATTCCAGGGAAATCAGGACATATGGTCACCCTGATTATGCGCCACACAAGGGAACATCACCCAAGAAAAAGAAGGATGCCCTAAAACCCATCAACTGTGAGCAATAAATGTTTCATTCCAGGAGGACACAGTCATGCAGATGGTTAAGACCTGCCTTATCCTCTACAAACCTCAGAAACAGAAGGAAATCCAACAAATACTAGAGCTGCTACCTCAGATGAGCTCCTCTCCCAGCCCAACTGTGTTTCCAACAATCAACAAATCCTTACTGCACGCCCCATCATGTAACCATAGCTCTAAAATCCAAGCCAGGCAAAAACAGGACCAACACAGACATATAAGACATCAACTCCCAGGGAGGAGTCACTGTTGCTCTGTTCTGGGGCACAAAACACCTGGGGCAGGTGTCTCCTGGATTTCCAGATGCGAGTCAGGAAGACAATGAGCTGCATTTTCTTCTATGACCCCTCTTCCACAACAAGCAGAACTGTACTATTAAGGGTAGGAAGCTGCCAAGACCTAGGGAGGTCAACTGCCGGGATTAGGCAGCTCTGGAGGTGTGCAGCGGATTAGGATATCCTTCCATCCCAATGGTGTCGAATGGCCATGGAATCACTATGAAATTACAGACTTGGCTGCTTTCAAGGACACAACCCAGACATCTTTGCATTCAGGATTCAACATCCCAGGGAATAATTGCTCCTTTCTACTTCATGACGTAACGCTCGATTATACATCAAGTTTAGTTTTCAGAATGGATTATTCGGATTCACAAATGATCTGGTGGCAACTAACTCCAACGCCAGAACTCATTCACACAGGAGAATTTATACTACTCACTCTAATACTAGATTGTTCTTTCAGCTATACAGGAAAACACACAAACACACCCTCACCCCTTCTTTGCATGGATGATTCAGAACAGGCCAGGACACTCAAATTATCACGACACAAAGAAGTAAGAGAATGTGCTTCTCACAGTCCAGGAGATAATTTCCATCTTCCAAAGCTAGTATTTACATTTACGGTACTGGCCACCAGGGGAATCTGGCGGGCCTACAGCCAATGGTAAGAAGTTTTAAAAAAGAGAAAACTAAGAATGCTTTTTTCTCTAAAACTCCCATTCCACCCCCATCCGGGGAGCCCATCCTAAGGCTACAGTTTGGGGACACTCACTGTACACCTGACTAGCACCCAGGGGTCCCGAGGACTACCTCCTATTGCTGTCTGTCTTCATCCCCATAAAACTGCCACCCATTTCTCCACAGAGGCCAACGAAAATCACACACACTCAATAGGAAGCAGAAAATTTCCTTGTGAGCTCTGTTCAGATTTGCTAATGATCCAGGGTCACACGTCAAAGCTGGACCAAAATTTTGAGACCACCCCAGGGAGAACTGTTTTTTCTATCATCAGTCTCAACTTCAGAACTTCAGATATGACAGGTAGTGGTCCAAAATGAAACTAATTTACAACATTTCCTACCATGCAATTAACCTCTTTTCCACAGAATGTTGCTTTTTTAAAGTCTGTTGCAAAATAGGCTCCTAAATGAATATAATTTCCCGCCCACCTTTCAGCAAAAATCATGTGTCATTTCACACCTAATATATGCAGATTACAACGACTCAAAATGAACCTGAGAAGTTAAAGTTTTCAATTTCTGTTTTTTCCCCAATTTTTAAAATATTTGTTTTCACTGAAATCAAGTGAAGTTTGGTTTCTCAGACCTGGCTAGAAATCGAGTTGAGACAAGATGAAGAAATAGCCTGGAGCCTACAGCCAGCCTTCTGGATCCTGCCATAGAAAACCACTCCAACAATGCCTGGCCCTGATGGGGTCTGAGTCATAAAATAAGTACAGTGAGGATATCTTTTCTAGAGAAGAGGGTGAATACCTGCCCACTCCACTTTGGCCCTTCCCAAGGCCCTTCTTAAGGCCACATTCATGGATCTCAACTGAAAGGGACCTTCTTCATTTCCTGAAGCCATGCTACAAAGGTGGATTACTTAAGAAACAATTAGGTGCGTACACAAAGCAATTTGCAGGCAGCCGCACTCCTTCAGCTTTCTAAGTGAAGGGCCTTTCAAGGCTGATTTATAACACTGTCGTCTTCAGAAGGCAAAATAATTAATAGGAGCATGGACTTCTAATTTCAGTGACTTCCAGAGAAAGTGGATTTCATTTGATTTATGATGGCCGGTGACTTTGCATTTTATCAGTTCATTCACTCATTATTTATGCTGATGGCCAATTTCAATGGGTCGCTATCATCTAACTCACTACTAATCAAAGAGAATTAGGGTTCACTGCATTATTTAGAAGTCGCTAATTTATCTTCAGAACAAGTAGTGAGAAGAGTTTTTGGGCCTTCCATAAGAAAAACTGAACAGCTGGCTGAAGCCAGAAAATTTGGTCAGCATTATAAATGAGTTTTATCAGGGGTATTGCAAGTTGATGAGTTTTGAGTTGGAAGGAGAGAAGAAAAGAAAGAAAGAAAAAGAGAGAAGCCAGGAGGAAAGACCAAAGAGAATAAGGCTAAAAAAAAAAATAATAATAAACCCTGAGTTAACACTGTGGTCTTAACCAGCCCCATCATCACAAAGGGCTGATCTAGTCCTGTAATGCTGAGATTTGAGCCCTCTATATAATCTTACTATTAAAATATCCCAGCACCGTTCAGTTTCGTTCAATAAACAAGTATGCTTGCACTGAAATAACCAGAGTTCCCTTGTTTCTCATTTTAAAGTCATTTTAATATGTTCTAGACACAAGATAATGGATCACATTTAAACAAGAGAAGATTAAGTCCCATCAGCAAGTAATAATATCCAATCATATTCAATCATGTTGAACAACAACCTCTACCAAAATGATCCTCTCCTAGGCGAGGTTAAGAAAACAACAGCAATTAAAGAAAAAAAAAAAAAAGCTATTTTACTTTTAGAAAGGCCCAACTTTAAAATACTTCTGCGTCATTTCCCATAAGGCAATATTTTCTCTTGTGTTCATGCCTCCAGACTTTTGCACACTCTGGTCCCTCTGACCAAAATACTCCTCTCTCTTGATGCTTACCAAGTGAATTCCTCTTGTTTTTTATAATTTCAGCTCACCAGGTCTATCTAGATACCTTCTCTCTGCTCTCTAAGCCCCTGAAACTCCCCTGGTTATCACCCTAATTGTCTGTATTCTTCAGTGGATTATAAACTCCATTAGAGTAGGAATTGAGTGATTTCTTAGCTGCTAAACCCCAGGCCCCATGTATCTGCTGAGTCAATATTGTTGAATACGTTGTTGCTCTGACTTGGATATTTTCTATACCATTCCACAGTCATTCTCTCAGTCCAAAGTCTATTTCTTAGGAAGACTAGATGGTGTTACAGGGGTAACAGGAAAACACGAGTTTCTCACCCATCCTGTATTTCTTGCCAGCTTAGAAACCAACGAGGAGGAAAAAAGAAAGTAGAAAATAATAACAATTTTTGAACACTTAAGTTTGAATGGGAATGTCCAACACTTGAAGCTGACAGGGGCTTTGCCAGTTTGCTGGGGTAGCTCCAAAATAGCCCAAAGGGAATATAAGATTCCTAAAATAAAAGGCTCCATCATTTGTAATTTTCATAATAATCCTACTATACTTTTTTAATCTCAAATAAGATACAAAAATGGCTATAGACTAATATATAGCTGAGTTTCTAATCTTTTTATTCCCAATCCAAACACCGCTTTTTAGCTTAGACTGGGCTCTCCTTCTAGTTTATATCTGGCCTGATGCCAGACTGTCAAGGCGCTCATATAATTAATATGACCTTATGAAACTGGATAGAGTAACCACGCTGAGTTATGACTATGAGATTTTCTTTAATATGAAAACACCATGCTTATCATATTAATGATCTAAAATAAAGTCTGGAATTCCAGCATTTATTTCCACCCCATTTCACAATTTATATGCTACCACAAGTAAAATAAGTAAAAAACACAAACAGTTTACCTTCACATTCTCATCAATTGCTTTCACTTTTGGCTACAGACACAGCAAACAGTGTTTTCCTATAACTAATACTGCAATGTATGGCCACACCAAAATTGACACTGTTAGTTTCCAATCTTGCTTTCCTTCAGTATATGGGTTTTTACTCGACCGAACTGTTTAGGGCCTCCTGAAGGCCCATGGACTGCCACGAAGTCCTTGGGAACAAAAGAACTACATCAGTGAGGATCAAAGCTAGAAAATAGGAGTAACTTCTAATATTTACAAGAGAAGGAATTTAACGCCGGGAATTGGATATACAAATGATGGAGAAGCAATAACAAGAAACCACTACCACCCTTAGGCCAATGAGACAACGAGAGGACCTGGACAAGGTCACTAACTAAAGCTAAAACCCTGGCGGGCCATATCCCACAGGAATTGGAGCCAAGCAGAGATTCAGCCCCTGACAGAGAAGCCACCAGAGGTAGAGTGGGGAGAAGTACCTGGCTTATCCCTTCCTTCTGCCTTCCAGTCTCCTGCCAGGGCCTGCATGGGTCAAACCCAAAAGGAAGCCAGCTGACGAGAGCTAGGGAAACGCTCCCGCAGGTGACAGCCCTCTGTGATAGACAGCAAAGCAGGGAAAGGGCAAGAATGGATCTGAGGACAAAATGAACCACATCTCTTTCCCAAAGAGAAGGTCTATGAGCCAGATGAACCTTAAAGAGGAAAGAGATGCAGGTCATTGTCCTCACTGCTTTCCCTTTTCCTCCCCAGTGAGTATCTCAAGTCTGAGTACACAAGATAATTAGAGAGGCATTAAGGTAACAACTCTAGTGGGTAAAATTACAATCCATTTGGGGTATCCTGAAGACTTATGAGCCTAGTTCTCCTCTGGAATTTGAAAGTAAACAGGCAGATGTGTATGAAAACCCATGAAGAAGAAAGCAGGAGATGAGACAGCTAGGCCCGGATGCCTAATGCCCAATCACATCAGTGGGGCTCAGCAGAGCACAGAGGGATGTTTGTAGGCCTGCTGAATAAATAGGGGCCGTGGGTAGAAAACTGCTAATTTAGCCAATGAAGCAATGGGCCTCTGCCACATTATCCCCAAAGAAAACTCACACTCTACTTCAGCGGTGTATTATGAAACATGAACTGCTTCACCAGCAGCCAGAAAATGAAAAAGGCCTATCAAATGGACTAAAGGCTACAACTACCATGGCCCAAGACCCACTTCCTCCAGGAAGCCTTCCTTGCCCACTCCCTGCCTACAATAATTTCAATCACAAACAAGCTAAAATTACATCTTCTGACTAGATTCCAAGACCCCCCTGAGGGGAGGAACCAACATCTACTTTGGTGGTGGTGGTGGTAGTTGTTTTTATTGTGGCAAAAACACATAACATTAAATTTACCATCCTAACCATTTAAGTGTACAGTTCAGTAGTATTAAGTAAATTCACATAGTTGTACAACAGATCTCTAGAACATTTTCATCTTGCAAAACTGAAACTCTATACCTACTAAATACTAATTTCCCCTTCCCTATCTCCCCTCCCCACAGACCTTGGCAACCACCTCTCTACTTTCTGTTTCTATGATTTTGACTACTTTAGATACTTCCTATGAGTGGAATCATACAGTACTTGTCCTTTTGTGACTGGCTTATTTCACTTACCACAATCCCCTCAAGTTTCACCCATGTTGTAGCATGTGACAGGTTCTTGTTTAATGATGCATAATATTCCATTGTATATATATACCAGATTTTCTTTATCCATTCATCTGTCAACGGGCACTTGGGTTGCTCTCATCTCTTGGCTATCGTGAATAATGCTGCAATAAACATGTATGTGCAAATATCTCTCTTGGAGATCCTGCTTTGAATTCTTTTGGATATACAGCCAGAAGTGGGATGGCTGAATAATATAGTAATTCTATTTCTAATTTTTTTAGGAAACTCCATATTATTTCCCATAATGGCTGCACCATTTTACAGTCTCACCAATAGTGCGCAAGGGCTCCAATTTCTCCATAGCCTCACCAACGTAGGTTGTTTTCTGTTCTTTTGATAGGGGCCATCCTAACGGGTATGAGGTAATATCTTATTGTGGTTTTGATTTGCATTTCTCTTATGATTAGTGATGTTGGGCATTTTTTCATATGCTTCTTGGTCATCTGTATATCTTCTTGGCAGAATATCTGTTCAAGTACTTTGCCCATTTTTTAATTGTTGTTTTTTATTGTTTAGTGTAGGAGTTCCTTAAATATTCTGGATATTAATACCTTATCAGATATATGATTTGCTAATATTTTCTCCCATTCTGTAAGTTGCCTTTTCACTCTGTTGATTGTTTCCTTTGATGTGCAGAAGTTTTTGAGTTTGATATAGTCCCATTTGTCTATTTTTGCTTTTGTTCCCTATGCTTCTGGTGTCATATTTAAGAAATTATTGCCAAATCCACTGTTCTGAAGCTTTTCCCCTATGCTTTCTTTTAGGAGTTTTATAGTTTTAGGTCTTTAATCCATCTTGAATTAATTTTTTTTTTTTTTTGTGAGGAAGATCAGCCCTGAGCTAATATCCGTGCCAATCCTCCTCTTTTTGCTGAGAAAGACTGGCCCTGAGCTAACATTCATGCCCATCTTCCTCCACCTTATGTGGGATGCCGCCACAGCATGGCCTGACAAGCGGTGCATCGGTGTGCGCCCAGGATCCAAACCCGGGCCGCCAGCAGCAGAGCACGCACACTTAACCGCTACGCCACAGGGCCAGCCCCTTGAATTAATTTTTGAATATGGTATAAAATAAGGGTCTAACTTTGTTCTTTTGCATGTGTATATCCAGTTTTGCCAACAGCATTTGTTGAAGAGACCGGCCTTTCCCCATTGTGTAATCCGACACCCTTGTCAAAAATAACTTGACCATCTACACAGGGTTTATTGCTGGGCTCGCTATTCTATTCCACTGGTCTATATGTCTGATTTTAAGCCAGTACCACACCATCTTGATTACTGTTGCTTTGCAGTATGTTTTGAAATCAGGAAGTATAAGGCCTTCAACTTTGTTCTTTTTCAAAATTGTTTGGGCTATTTGGGGTCCCTTGAGATTCCATATGAATTTTGAGGTTGTTCTTTCTATTTCTGCAGAAAATGCCATTGAGATTTTGATACAGATTACATTGAATCTGTCGACTGCTTTCAGGAGTATGGACATTTTCATAATATTAAGTCTTCCAATCTACCAACACAGGATGTCTTTCCATTTATCTGTATCTTTTTTGATTTCTTTTAGCAATGTTTTATAGTTTCCAACATACAAGTCTTTCACCTCCTTGATTAAATTTATTCCTAAGTATTTTATTCTTTTTGATGCTATTGTAAATGCGATTGTTCTCCTTTGCTGCTGTTGTCCTTTCTTTTTGGTTTTGCCTCTATTCCCTACTTAATATGGTGCTTTTCATATAACATTTAATGATCAAGAAATATTTGTTGAATGAATGAAAGGCTGACTGAATGAATAAATTTGTCTTCAACTAACCTAAAAGGGAATGTTAAGAGGGTTGAGGCTGCTTCTTTCTTTCCAACAGTAAGATCATCTTGGCCAGTTACTTTCAGTGACATTAGTATAGATAATAAAGACCTTTTTAGCCTCAAGGCTCAATTTCTGACTTGTGTTGATAAAAACAACTTTACTAAATGCAATGAAAATAAGACTAAACCATGACTTTTCTCATTATTTGACTTTTTTTTGCCTTTTATTTAAGACTTGCTTATCATTCATTTTACTTAATAAGTTCCTCTTTCCCTTTAGTTATTTTGAATGGTCAGTATGAATTTGCTCAGTAAGCTGGGTGGGGTCTGTTTGTATTGAGTTTAAGGAAGCTCCCACCCAAAACAAATAAATAAAAAAAAGCAATAAACAAATAACAATAGCAGCAGCAGCATTACTACATGAAGTAAATGCATTACTTCTTAGTTAGAAAGTACCCTTGGTATTGTCATACCAGTTTCCCCGTGGAGGTCTTTATGGCCCTGGCTTTGAGATCCTAAGGAGCAAATTCCTTAGGCAGAGCAACAAGGTAAACAGCAGCAGCAATGATAGGAAGCTTTGGGGGCTAGGCCTCCATATTGTGACCATATACCTGGAAATGCTTGGGGAAATTAACTAGACAGATTAAGAGAGATTTTAATCACTAAAATTCTATTACCATTTCCTCCTATTTCCAACTTCTTCCCTCTCTGCCCCCATGTGGTTCTTTTATTTATGGATGCAATGCAGGAGGGCCCTTTCTTGTTTTTTCTTCTCTCTATCCAAGTTACATGAACTTCAACACAGCAGGTCTCCCTGTGACATAGTTACAAAAAATGTAGACATGCCAGGGGCCCCTACAATAAAGAATTCAAAATGAGAGAAAAAGCACAATTGACGACCTGATTCCTGGCTAAAATGGTCACAAAGCCCCTGACCTTTGCAGCTGGCTGGCATGACGGCCTTCTCAAAAAAAAAAAAAGAGAGAGATGAAAGAACATGGCCTCATGGCCACTATTACAAAATACCCGACTTAAGGTAGAAAGTGAGCATGAGACTGTCAAAAGCAGATGAGAAGCACAGAAGTTGGGGGAACACAGGATTCACTGCTGGCGCATCATGACAGCCCCGCAAAAGCTAAGAGTGGGAGTTTTTGAAACAAATGCCAGTTAAATGATCCATTCAGTTATACTTGATATGTCTGGTATAATATAGCTTGTTCCAGATGTCAAATAATGTTGCCAAACCATGCTCACTAATGTGAAAACCATTGTTGCTGATAAGCCTAAGTGTTGTTGAATTTGTGCAACAGCCACCCATCTGCAAACAAAATATGGCATTAAAAAAAAAACCTGTGGCTTAGAATTTAAGCCGACAAAGGGATTGACTGCAAAACGTAATTTATAAAAAGCAGTTTTCCCCTGAGAAACTTTTTTTTCAAAAATAATATTTCACATTTACACATTTAAGTTATATTCAATTTTATACAAAAATTATAGTAATTGTCCTTCACCTAACCTGAATGTTATAATTATACTTTCAGCGTTGCTGCACTTCAACACCCAGCCATAAGAAAAGTACAGTGTGTTCACAACCAACGCTGGAAGGAACAAATAGATTTGTAGTGTTTGACGTGACCCCTTTAAAACACACAGCTCTAAAATATCCATTGTTCATAAAATTCATAAAGGGCTGCATATGTACATCCCAACTCCCTTTTCTATTCAATATATATGAAAATGCAATTTACTGTATGTCAAGTGAAAAATGCAGTTTTCAAATGCATTGACAACAGGTGCTAGTTAAATGATCAAACGCTATTTGTTACCTAGTCCCTTACTCTCATTTGCAGCAAGATAAATTGCATTTTAGAAGAGTAGTGTGATCTAAGGGGTCTTGACATGTTTTTATTGATTTGCATAGGTTATATGCATGTATTCCTGTTTGTAGGCAAATAGTGCCACAAGTAAATTCAAGGCGCCGTGCCTGTGTTGCGAGAAAATTGGAGTCATCACCGGGAGCCAAGATGGAGTGAGCCTGGGTAAAAGAGACACATCCACCCTGCTGGAATCTCAGAACCTCTATTAAGATTTATAGGCTGTAGGATTCTTTTGGGCTTCAACATTATTCTTAGTAAACCCTTTCTGTCTTCTGTTGTTTATAAAAACTGGCAGCTTTAGCAAAGACAGAAGCTTAAGTTGTAGGTAGCACAATTTAACATAATAGTTCTCGCCTGTCCTCCAAATAGCCTAATGCTGATTTTGCAAAAGAAAAGAGAGAAGGGGAAGAAAAGCCACAGGAAACCACATACTATGGTATGTTGCTCTGACATGGATGGATTTGGCTGTCACTACAGAAAAGCATTGGTGAAATTTGATTATATTTCTAATGTCAAAATTTACTAACTTTTTAGACTCCCGGGTTCCATTTCTCATTTGATTTTTCATTTTGTTATCTCAGCACCATCAGGCCCATCACAGAGAGTAATGCACCAATTAGCCCAGGGAGTCACTCACTCAGAAGGGACTTTTTCACCCACAGGGGCTTCCCCTTTCTGCTGCCACTACCACACCAGGCCGTGCCTTCCCTTCCATCTAAGATTCACATACCTCTCCCCACCACCTCCCCTCCCCACCTCCACCCAGAGTAGTCGCCTCACCTTTTAGTCTTACCATTTATAGAGGTATAGATGGCTTTATGACATCTCCTTCACCATCGCCTTATTTTAAATCTTGTGTTGTTATCAATCTTCCCACCAATTTAACCACGTGAACTATAGGATCCTTACCTGAAGGACTTTATGAGGACCTTACAGTCCTCACAGTTAAACTGGTGAAAAGATCAATACCAACTTTTGAACTTCTATTTCCCACTGCGCCTGGCACGTGCCTTGTCCACAGTAGAGCTCTGATACAAATATTTTAATGTGATATAATAAGGAGCACTGCCTTTGTACGGGGATTTGTACTTTTCAGTCCGCTCTCCTACACATTTCCTCATCTGATCCTCATAGCTAAGGTGTACAACAATCATTATCATTCCCACTTCCCCTGAGCTGAAGGAAGTTGGCAGAGAGGCATGGGTGACTACTCCAAGTTTCGCAGCAGTTCAGGGTGGAACAGGCACCAGAACTCAGGATCCCAGTCCAGGGTTTTTCCCCTTTCTACACATCATGTTCATCACACGGTGTATCTATCCTTCAGGATGGAACTCAAACCCAGTTTCTGTGTGAATCTTCTATAATTGAGAAAAGACATTATCTGGCCATGCATTGATATGTATGTCCTTATTTCAGGAAACGCATGCATTGAGTTGAATATGTGAAGGTAGGTTCAGAGCTTATCTAGCAGCTGGGTCCATAATGGTTAATAATCAGGCCTTATTTCTTCCCTGAACTCATTTATGCATCTCTTCAAAACACTTATAAAAGCCTATTTTTTCCAGGCATTATGCCAGGCCAAGGAAACAAAGATGACTAAAAGAGACTCTCTGCTCTCACAGAGCTTACAGTCTAGTATTGCGGCTTTCCAACTCTTTGACCATGATCTACTGTATGTTGACTTGATGACTCAATATGTGTGAACATATATACACACACCTGCACACAGCCCTCTGAAAAAAAGCTTCATAAAGCAACATTTAAGATTACCATGTGCAATGCCCTCTGATATTTTCTATTTTATTTTATTCTGCTTTATTTCATCTATGTTTAAAATGCTATTTACAACCCTCTAAATTAATTTCACTAACAAATAACAGATCGTGACCCACAGTTTGAAAATCACTCATCTAGTGAAACTGTGGAATGACTTAGATCAGGGGTCAGCAAACACTCCTGTAAAGGTCCAGATAGTAAATATTTTAGGCTTTGTAGGCCAAGTGATAAAATCAAGGATATTATGTAGGCACTAACAAGAGAAAAAAAAATTTTTTATGATTTTTATTGACGAAATTCAAAATATTATAATAATAATTGAGTATAATTTTTTGTAATACATATTCAATAAAGAGAAGGGTAGAATTTATTTATAGACATTGAAATTTGAATTTCATATAATTTTCATGTGTTACATTTAAAAATGTAAAAATCATTTTTAGCTCACGGGCATATGAAAAGAGGCAGCCAGCCATAGTTTGCCACCTCCTGACTTAGAGCAAGACCAATTTTTATTGATATCCCTAAAATTTCAATTGTTTTCATTACAATACTGGGTATAGGGAATATCTTCAACTGGTGCTTGAGAGAGACCCAGAAAAATGGGGGTATCTACATAACTGATGAACTCTAAATTTAACTCTCTCAAGAGACTGTGTTTGGTCCCATTATTTCCATCTTACCAACGAAGCAGCAGAGGAGTAACGGGACCTGCCTGAAAGCTCCCAAACTCAGGGCTAGGTGCACTACACACATCTAAGCAGTGATAGGGCCTGGCTGAGATGACCGAGGGGTGGAGACCAAGATCAATTCTGGAACAACAAACCTTCACTCCCCTAGAGGCACCAGCAGAGATTACCATGCATTCTAATAAGCACATTTTCTTTTATACCATGCAGGTTACCAAAAAGTGTCAAGGCCAACTCTACCTACCTCTTGGCAACAACACTGAAAACCGGTAGGGGGCTTAGATCTCAAAGTCCCTGAACGGTAATCAATTGGGCTGGAACATAAGTTGCCACTAAACCTCATTCACAGGTAAGTCTTCATGTCTTATGGGGTGTTAAGCAGGAAGACAAATCACACTACCCAAGGTCTCCACATACACTCCCTGCCTCCCTGTGCATTTGGCCGAGTGCCCAGGCAGCCAGAGGGAACAGCAGGGTTCTCAAAGTTTGGGCAGCAGCATGTGGCAATCACAATCCATGACCCAGGCTCCCAGGATTGGCTTGAGTCTGTGTTGTACCCATGTTCTTCATGAGGGCAATCATTCACACAGACAAAACATAGCATTCCAAACTTCAGGTTATATTTATGTTCAACTGTAAACTGTAGGAAATCCAAGGCTACTCAAAGTTTCCAGGGACATATGTGCTGCACTGGAGAGTTAGGGGGCCCACAGAATGAGATGATTAAAACACATTCACCATGTAAATGTGTTATTTTGTCATGTTGGTAAGGCTTCAGGAATCAAATGTGTTACCTCTAGAAAGAATGTGTATTCAATGTTAGCTAAAATAATGCTTCTCTTGACTTCAAACTGAATCTCCAATATTGTGGTCTATGAACTCTGCTGAATGAGACCCCCAGGTCTAGAGAGTATATGAACATTGTCACAAAGCCCTGGCAATGTTAGCATTTACAACACAAATGCGTCCCTCTGATAGTAGAGATGAAATGGGTCCCTCTGATAGTAGAGATGTAGGACTTTAAACAAAAGCACATACAAATAAACACACTTAAACTCAACATACTGAATCAAAGCATATGCAGACGGCCAAAAATGGTTGAAAAGTAAATGTAATAGGTTAAACACATATGAGGTTACCAGTAGATATTTTCTATTCTAAAGTGACTACTACAGAGTTCCTCACTTCTGCCTTAAGGTATTCAAGGTCTTAATAGTGTATAGTTTGTACAAAGAAAGAGACAACTGTAAAATAGTAAGTTATTTTATTCTTCATAGCTCATTAGTAGCAAGATAAAGCAATATCTTGTCCCTAGTTCTGTATTAGAGTTTTATTGCTTTGTGCTGTTTTTTCCCCATATAATGTAGTCTGAAAATAAAGATACACACATACATATTCACACGTGCACACATACACAATGAAAACAGACACCTCTTCACAGGCTTAGTATCTCTAGCACTAAATGTGAAGTTCAAGGAAAGTAGACCACAAGGATTTCGGTATACAGTGACAACTCCTAAGTGAAACTCTATAAAGAGAACTCACTGTTCGATTAATAATTAGTCAACATTCATAATAATTGTAGAGTGCTTTTTAGAGTTCACAAAATGCTTTTACTTGGACCAACCCCGAGAAGAAGGCATTACCGTCTTCATTTAACAGACTGGGAAAATGAGGTTACAAAAAAGAGGGCTCCCTATTTTTTGGTGGTAGACAAGGGTTTAAGGGATCAAGATCAGAAGCCTGGACTATGCGTAGAGATGGAGGAAGGCCTATAAGTGTATGCACACCAAGACCTGTGCTCTCAAAAGCCTGAAGAGTACAAGGGAAGAAAAGGAAGGGGACGAAGTAGAACTGGATGATACAGGTACGGCTAACGTTTTGCCAAGAGGAAAATGTTTCTGGCCAACTGATTTCAGAAAAACAATTGTAATGCATCACTGCAAAAGTTGGATGCATCTGAAAGAGTAGAACTGGAAGGGTCCAAGGTGAAAAGCCATAAAGCTTTTCACTCTCCAGCAGATCTGGACAATCTGCTAAGTAGCAGGCAGGGTGATGGGGCAGTTAGGGTTACTGCAGAATGAGGGAAAAAGAAGAGGGACCCTGCTCTAGCTGTAGCCTTAAGGCTGATATCATGCTATGGGCCCACAGAGAGTTGATTTGTCTACATACCCTCCCCATCCTTGCATGCCCTTACTTCTACAGAAAAAGAAGTGTGTTCAGCAGAATCATAGCACATGCACTTCGTTTGTGCTTATTAAATAAAAAGAAAGGATCACCTTCAACTATATTAATGATAGACTGGTGGATGAAGGATGCCTGTGAAAATTCACAACATCTGTTTGCTCCACTCTCTTCTCAGCATGCTGCACCTATTTCTCATGCTTAATGATGCTCAGCCACTCTGCAAGTTTTACGAACAAATGCGTGTTTAGCCACATTCATCATTCTGAATGAGCGTTCTTGATGAAGCCTCCACTGGCCTGTTTCGCTCTTTCTGCTACACTTTAACAAATGACAACTGCTCTACGTATTTTTCATTTGTTAAAAATAAAAAGCTAAGTGAAGGATAGGCCTGGAGGATTTTTTTGCCTCTTTCCTTTGACTTCCCCAGAAACTTCAGCACAACATCCATTGTATTTCTACATCCACCAGCCATGGCACTGTAGAGGGCATGCTGGGAGAGCTTGCCTGGAACGTTTGGTGTCAGAGTGCCACTGGCTATGTCCCACCTACAGAATCCTGTCTCAGCAATGGATTTTCTCTCCTTTCTCTGATTACCTACCACTCTTGGAATATCTATCACACAGCATGGTATTTAAATATATGCCTTCACTCATCACTGGACAGGACTTTCAACCAATAGGTTGGCAAGAAATCAGGAAATGCTCTTTGTATTACCAAGAACGTTTAAATCATATTAGATCAGAGAGTAGGAAACAAATAAGTACTTGTTAAATTCAGCAGTAGTATTTCTCTCCAGTTCTTCAGAAAAAAGCCAGGATGCTGGCTTAGCTTTGACAAACGAGGCAATATTTAGATTATCACAAACTCAGAAACTTCAGCTTAATGAAGAGGCTCAACTTGCTCATCCCAGAAAAACCTGAACTCACCATTTGAATGACCCACATAAATCAGGTCACCTTGGCTAGAATTCAAAAGTTCAAAATAGCAAAGATATTATGTTAATAAATAATCTTTCAGAATTTGTTTTCAACTGATTGTTTTTATTCTGATCATTTAATTAGGAGCATGAAAAGCAAAACAAAAAGATATTTCCTCTGTATTAAATATTCAGAATCATTGGAAATCAGTTTAAATTCTATTTCAAACGACATTTTCCTCTGTATTTGCAATGCTCAATATTCTATTAGTATTTGTATTGCATTTGACTAAGCATGCATTGCAAAATAGTTTATAAATGAAATAATCATATTTATACATTCAATAAAGCCACACTGTCATGTCACCAGTTTTAACCACAGTGGTTTCTGGTTTTTCCCTCTCCTGATAATGTTATGAACATTTGAAAAGGAGAATGTTTCAGTCATCAAATTTAGTTGCTTCTCCTGCCCCTAACCTTCTTTAAAATGCCCCATTAGTGACTGTGGTTTTTATATACTTTGTTAACTGAATTTTTAATACATTTCAATCTAGTTGGAAAAAAAAAGCTTCTGAGGTCAGCTACAAAAAGCTTTTAGGACATAGCTACTCAACAAAGAAGCTAAACCTTAGCAGATACAGTTAATAAATGATTAAAAGTATAAAAATCAAGAAATCTTAACCAGAAATCCATCAACACTGTACAAGTATTTATTAAGTTCCTACTCCACAGGTTCCCTAAAGACCACCGTCCACCAAGGACCTGAGCCCTCAAATCCATACTTATGGCAAGCTGGGTTGGAGACAGAATAAAAAACATACATTAAAAATATGTGCAAATTAATCTTGAACTTGTTCCACTTTTTGAACATGCTATTTTGTTTTATAAAGAACCAACATTAAAGATATAACTATTGTCATGTAGGCAAACATAAAAATGTTTGACATTTAAAAAAGACCTTCAAACTTGAAAGCATTTGATGCAAATATTCTTCAAGGACCCACTCAAATTCTACTTCTTCCAAAAAGATCTCCCCAACTACCCCAGCTCACAGAGATCATCCTCTTCTCTGAAACACAAGAGGAGCGGTCATCTTTGCACACAATTTAACCCCATCCAGCACTACTGCTCACTGATATTTTCCTATATCCTCTCTACAATTAGAATATAATCTAAGGCCTGGGATCTCATTTTATACTTCTCTTATATCTCCCATGTTATCTATATTCAGCACTATTCTGAGCACTAAGTCATCTCTATCTATATCAATACTGTTATCGAGAGTATATCAATATAGATATCTACACATACTCATTTATTATATCTTATATATCCAGAGTCTATACTTAAGTGTGACGTTAGATCTTTATTCTATTCATTCCTTCTACTCATGTTAATTAAGCCCCTCCTCCTACTTTAGGAACTATGAGAGATGCAAAAATGAATAATTCCTCAATGACATTATAATGTAACTGAAAGAAAAACATGTTTAAATACCTACTGTAGCCAATGCCATTAAAAATTAAAGACTGGAAATACAATAGGAGTTTTAGATAGAGAAAGGATCATTTGGAGATAGAGGAAATAAGAGGCTCCATCTACAAGTACGGCATTTGAGCCAATCCCTGAAGGACAGGGAAGACTGCTGGCATGTGAAGATGTGGGCAAGAATTTCCAAGCAGAGAAAAATAACACAAGTAAAATTATGAAGGCTCATTTGGCTCAAAGGTGGGATGCTCATTTGAGTGCAGAATAGAAAATTTCTCTTTTTAAAAACACAAGATTTAACTTAGCCTTGCAGACCAGTTTAGAAAATCCTATGGCCTTACCAAAGGGACTTCTTTTCAAATTCTCATCAACATACTTATTGTCTCTTAGAAGCAAGAGAAATATTGCATATGAGTCCCCAGTGGCACAGAGTCCCAGAGGACAAATCGAAAACATAAATTTCCTCTTCTGAATTCTCCTAGACTCACTGCTTAAATTTCATGACCTGATTTCTTCGAGGGCTCGGCTCAAGTTGACTTTCTCGTTTTGCTCATGGAGGGCTTAGCACTCGACGCCACCTCCAACTCTCTGGAGCTCTATAACATGTGTTGGCTGCAGCAGCCTTCTCTGCAGCTGCAGGAATCCAGCAAAAGCCAATGAACATTTGCTCCAAAGATCTTTCTTTCTCCTATTGGAGACACAGACCTTTGGAATACCTTCCCATCCTTCCTCAGCCATAACGTCCACCCTGGAGAGCAAAAGAAACACCTTACTCAGGTCTCAGTTTTTACTATTTAAGTCATCCTGACCCCTTGCACATTAGACAGTGATGATTCTTTTTCTTTATTCCATCCAAGTATCTTCTAAGAGAAACTGTGTCTGATAATGCTTTTGTTCTGAGTTGATGGGTGCTGACTGTAACAGGTCCACAATCTGGCCAGAACAACAACAGGAAACTGAACAGTCAACTCAATTGAAACTCAACACCAAACTGTGGCACCACTTTGGCTAATTCACTCCTAATTTTTTGACAAGTGGAACTCATCATCTCTTCCTTCTCAAGAAGGATTTAATTGCAATGAAGGCCCAGGATCAAAGAACCATAACAGTGGAGAGTCCTAAAATGCCTTGGAAATCACTCAGTTTAATCGCCTCATTTTACAGCTGATGAAATTGAGATCCCAAGAAACAAAATGGCTTATTCTAAGTCATACCACTTTTTAGTAGCCCAAGCAAGATTGAAATCTAGGTTCCCTAACTCCTAAATTAGTCCCTCCCAATACCACATGGTGTTTATCAACTTTCTAACAGTTGGAAGACCTGTAAAAACAGCAGTGTGGTAGGCTGAATAACACTAAATAATCCAAATAACATATCCTACTCCCCAGAACCTGTGAATATTACCTTACATGGAAAAAGAGACTTTGCAGATGTGATCAAGACAGACCTTGAGATGAAGGGCTTATCCTGGATTATTCTGTGGGCCCAATTTATTCACAATGATCTTTATAAGAGGGACACAGGAGGAGTCAGAGTCAGAGGAGAGGGCAGTATGATGACAAAAACAAAGATGGAGTAACATGCTTTGAAGATGGAGGAAGGGGCGACAAGCCAAGGAATACAGGCGGCCACTAGAAGTTGGAAAAGGCAAACAAAAGGATTCTTCCCTCAGAGCCTCCCAAAAGAACCAGCCCTATTGACACTTTCATTTTAGCCCTGTAAAATTCATTCGAAACTTTTCACCTCCAGAACTATAAGAAAATTAATTTGTGTTGTTTTAAGCCCCTAAGTCTATGGTAATTTGTCACAATGGCAATAGGAAACTAACACAGATTTTGGTACCTACAAGTGGGGTGCTGCTGTGACAAATATCTAAAAATGTGGAAGTGGCTTTGGAATTTGATAATGGATACAAGCTGGAGTAATTTCAAGGAACATGATAGAAGAGCTAGATTGCCTTAAGTAGACTCTTAGTAGAAATACTGGCATTAATGTCTCTGTTAGTGAAGACTCTGAAGAAAATGAGAAGTGTAGTAGAGAAAACTAATATTCTCTTAGAGAATACCTAAATTATCATAAACAGACTATTGGTAGAAGTATGAACGTTAAAAAAGTGCTGCTGGTGAGAGTTCAGAAGGAGATGAAGAACATGTTATTGGACTCTGGAAGAAAGGGCATCCTTGTTATATAGTGGCAGAATGATTAGCTGAATTGTGTCCTACAGTTAGATGGAAAGCGTAACTTGTAACTTGTAAGAAATGAAGTTGCTAAATGGCTATTTAGCTAAGGAGACTTCCAAGGAAAATGTTGAAGACACAGCCTGGTATCCACTTGCTGCTTATAGCAAAATGCAAGAAGAAAAAGATAAATTGAAGAAAGAACTGTTAAGCAAAAAAGAACCAAAGCTTCAACATCTGCAAATCAATCAATGTGATACACCACATTAACAAAATGAAGAATAAAAACCACATGATCATCTCAATAGATGCAGAGAAATCATTCAACAAGATACAGCATCCAATTATGATAAAAACTGAATAAAATGGGTATAGAGGAAAGTACCTCAACATAACAAAGGCCATATATGACAAACCATAGCTAATATCATACTCAACAGACAAAAACTGAAAGCTATCCTTTCAGAACAGGAACCAGACAAAGATGCCTACTTTTGCCACTCTTACTTAACATAGTACTGGAAGTCCTAGACAGAGCAATTAGGCGAGAAAAAGAAATAAGAGGGATCCAAATTGGAAAGAAAGAAGTAAAACTGTCACTATTTACAGATGACATGATTTTATATATAGAAAAGCCTAAAGAATTCACCCAAAAACCATGAGAAATATTAAACAAATGCAGTAAAGTTGCAGGGTATAAAATCAACATACAAAAATCAGTTATGTTTCTACACACTAACAAGGAACTAGCAGAAAGAGAAATTGAAAATACAATCCCACTTACAATTGCAACAAATAGAATAAAGTACCTAGGAATAAATTTAACCAAAGAGGTGAAATACCTGTACATTGAAAACTATAAAACATTGTTGAAAGAAACTGAAGAAGACATAAAGAACCTGAAATTTATACAATGTTATAAACCAATGTTACTGCAATAAACAAAAAATTTTAAAAAAATAAAAATAAAAAAATAAAAAATAAAAATAAAACAGGTTCTATAAATAAATAAATAAATAAATAAATAAATAAATAAATAAATAAATAAATAAAAAGAAATGGAAAGATATTCCGTGCTCTTGGATTGGAAAAATTAACATAGTTAAAATGTCCATACTTCCTAAAGCAATCTGTAGATTCACTGCAATCCCTATCAATGTTCCAATGACATTTTTCACAGAAATAGAACAAAGAATCCTAAAATTTATATGGAACAACAAAAGATCCCAAAGAGCCAAAGGAATCCTGAGAAAAAAGAACAAAGCTGGAGGTATCACACTCCCTGATTTCAAAATATACTACAAAGCTATAGTAATCAAAACAGCATGGTACTGGCACAAAAACAGACACATAGATCAATGGAATAGAATTGAGAGCCCAGGAATAAACCCACACATCTGTGGACAGATGATTTCTGACAAGGCAGGCAAGAACATACAATGGAGAAAGGAAAGTCTCTTCAATACATGGTGCTGGGAAAACTGGACAGACACAAGCAAAATAATGAAAGTAGACCATTACCTTACACCATACACAAAAATTAACTCAAAATGGATTAAAGACTTGAATGTAAGACCAGAAACCATAAAACTTCTAGAAGAAAACATAGGCAGTATGCTCTTCGACACTGGTCTTAGCAGCATATTGTCAAGTACCATGTCTGACCAGGCAAGGGAAACAAAGGAAAAAGTAACCAAATGGGACTACATCAAACTAAAAACCTACTGCACAGCAAAGGAAACCATCAACAAAATAAAAAGACAACATAACAATCAGGAGAAGATATTTGCAAGCCATATATCTGACAAGGGGTTTGTATCCAATGTATATAAAGAACTTATACATCTTAACAATAAAGAAACAAACAACCCAATCAAAAACTGGGCAGAGGATATGAACCGACATTTTTCCAAAGAGGATATACAGATGGCTAACAGGCACATGAAAAGATGTTCAACATCACTAATTATTAGGGAAATGCAAACCAAAACTACAATAAGATATCACCTCACACCTGTCAGAATAGCTATAATTAACAAGTGTAGGAGAAGATATGGAGAAAAGAGAACTTTCAGACACTGCTGGTGGGAATGTAAACTGGTGCAGCCACTGTGGAAAACAGTATGGAGATTCCTCAAAAAATTTAGAACTACCATATGATCCAGCTATTCCACTTTGTTCTTTGGGTATTTAGGCAAGGAACACAAAAGCACAAATCCATAAAGATATATGAACCCCTATGTTCATTGCAGCATTATTCACAATAGCCAAGACTTGGAAACAACCTAAGTGCCCATCAAGGGGTGAATGGATAAAGAAGCTGTGGTATATATACACAACGGAATACTACTCAGCCATTAAAAAAAAAGATAAAATCTTGCCATTTGCAACATCATGGATGGACCTTGAGGGTATTATGCTAAGCGAAATAAGTCAGACAGAGAAAGTCAAATAATGTATGATCTCACTCACAAGACAAAAACAACAACAACAAACAAAGACAGATACAGAGATTAGATTGGTGGTTACTAGAAGGGAAAAAAGGAAGGAGGAGGGCAAAAGAGGTGACAGGTCATATGTGTACAGTGATGGATGTTAGTTAGTATTTGGGTGGTGAACATAATGTAGTCTACACAGAAATTGAAATATAATGATCTATGCCTTAAATTTATATAATGTTATAAACCAATGTTACCTCAACAAAAAAATTAACCAATTAAAAAAAAAAAGAACCAAAGCTTGATGATGTGGAAAATTCTCAGCCTATTCAGATTGCAAAAGATACTAAAATTAGGAGATATAATGTCAGGAAAGGATGCTCTGGAGAGAAAGCCAAGGATGTACCTGGACAACTTTTGGCTAGTGCCTCAGAGGATTAAAAGATCAGAATATTTACTCATATAGAGAGCTCACTGAAGAGATTAGGCATGTGATTCATGAATCCCCCCAACCATCCCTGCAGAAGCCAAAATTAGAGATAGGATTATCCAGGAGAGATCTGTGGAGGACCCTCTTGTCTCATGGAATGAATACAATGACACACATGGGAGACCACAAGGTTTTTGAGAATGTTATATCAGCAGAAATAGTGCCAGCTTAGAATGAAAGAAACAAAGTGAAGATGAAATGAAAGAATGCTGTCAGGTAACCAAAATTCTTCAGACAGGAGACAGGCTGATAAAACTATTGAGCTGTAAACACATGCTACCTTTCATGAAAAATGATGACCCAGAAGGCAAAGCCACAGGCCCAGAAGGTAGAGCCACAGACCCAGAGGGCAGATCCTCAAGCCACAGAGAATTATTCCCAGAACTTCAAACCTGACAGAGCTTGCCTTGCTGGGTTTAAAAAATCGCTTGATACTGGTGAATGACTCTTTTTTCCTTTCATTTTATCCCTTTTTGAATGGAATGTCTAAAACTGGTATCCTATGTCTATCCCACCATTGTATTTTGGTAGCAGATAACTTATTTCTAGTTTCACAGGTCCACAGATATAAAGTAATTTTGCCCCAGAATGGATTATACCCAGAGCCTCATCCATAGCAAATGTAGATTACTGAGATTACGAGATTTGGTACTTTTGAGCTGATTAGACTTAGATGAGACTTTGGACTTGAAGTTGTAATGGTTGAGACCTTTTGGGGACCTTGGAATGAGGTGAATATTTTTTTTTATGTGGCATTGATGTGAATCTTTGGGAGAAAGAGAGAGAATATATTTGTGTTGTTTTAGCCCACTAAATTTGTGACAATTTGTTACAGAAGGAATAGGACACTACTGTAGCAGAGAGAAGAGGCAATGAGAGGAGGAGGAGGTATCGATCACAAATGATCTTATATATGGAGAGATCAGAGCCCTTGAAAGTAGCCAGGAACAACCTATATCTTCTTGCTACACCACCCTAATAGGCAGAGACCTGGAACATGAGATGCTCTTCAGGACATCTTTCATGGTTTAATATCTGGTTGCACTATCCCTGCAAAACTCTTATATTCACGTATTCCATGCCATTCAGGTATTCCATGACATGTGAGAAATAGGATAAATATATTTTCTGATTAAAATTAGGAAGCATTAGACAACATATTTTGTGCTATTTTCAGGTGCAAGAGATCTGCTAGGAGATTTCAAAACTAGATATCAAAATGTTTAGATTTTCTAGACATTTCAATAGTTTAGGGGACAAAGGGACAGAATATTTTAAAATGAGACTTCCACAGAAAACCTGTAATATGTGTTCAGCTTATTTATCCAGAAAGCTAGAGAGAATGTAGTGATATATATGGGATCTCAGAACCAAAGTTCACAAAAATGCAGGCACCTGGAGACAGGACTCAAATCCCTGATATGCACAAAAATCAGCAAGGGATGTAGGGTCAAGTGCAGTAGACTAAAGTAAAATAATGGTCAGGTCTACCTCTTGAGTACCTGCTCCGTTCCTGGAACTTCACACAGACCATTTTGCTCACAAGAGCCCTTCAAGGGAAGGTATTAAAATTGACGTGTAAAGGGGTTAGATACATTTTCCCAGGTAATCTTCACAAACAGGTAAGGGGCTGCGCTGGGCCCCAAAACACTTCCCACTCTGCCATGCTGCCAAATAACTGCATCCAGTGATAAGTGATCAGAGATCATTTGTGATGAGAGGTGTTGGAAGGACAGAAGCCTTTTGATTGGACACGGGATGAACAGACACACCTGAAGGCAACAGCCGAGAAAAATTCTTTTCATGATGAAGTAACAAAGTTGGGATACAAGGAGTCAACTGACATCTCTCAGCAGCAAAAGGTGTGGCTTATTCAAAAATGTATGCATTCAACATTCATCCAACAAATATTTATTTTACAGACCAAGTGCTGAGCTAGGTACCAACCAGAATTTAACACCTATAATACAGCATCTCTTACCCCAAAGAACTTACGGAAGAACAAGGAACTTAGGAAAGATTGATCAATTTAATTAATTTATTTGAATCTTTCTTCTGGAAAACCTAAGGTAGTTAATGAATGCCTCGAAAGTGTTACTAACACATTCTAAGAAAGAAAAAGGAATAAATCAATCTAGTTGTTGATCAATCTCTTTTCTTCTTTAAAAGGATACAGTTGACCTTGAACGTTCACTGACAACAGTAGAATGGGGTAAAAATGAAGTGGAAAAAGTGACTTTGTTTTTTTAATATCCCAGAATTTTTCTTTTTTTTTCTTCAAAGAGTGATTTTTAAAAACTGCCTATCTCAGAATTGAAACCAATGGAGAGAAATCACAGGACCACAGACATCCTGTCAAAACAAAGAAGACTGCTCTCACGAGAGGTGTGCATCAGTGGTCGAACTGCTTCTTGAAATGCTTAGCTCCTCATCACTTGAAGGTTCACGCAAGAGACTGATCGACTATCAAGGGTGGCATCAGGTGGATTCCTTCTTTGGGAGGGGAAGCTGTAAAGGATGACCTCACAAGTCCCACCTTAGATTTCTGTGATTCCTAGACCATCATGGAAAGGGCTCAACAGACCATGTAAAGTCTTTTGGCTCAAATGACATTCAAAGAATGTTCATTTTGCCAGAACCAACCTTCAAATCTAGTGCTAGAGGTCATCTTGTCACAGGAACTCTAGGTAACACAAATTCTCTAAATATAACTGAACTAGTCCTTCACCTTGACTGGCCACAGCACCTAACCCTGCAAGCTGAATGACAGGAGCAGCTGACCCAGTAAGGCTTCTCCCAGCCCCATGTCCCCACAGTTCCACATCTCACTTATCTGTCTGGCTGAGTAAATTACTACAAGAAATACCTCTCTCAAAGACCTATAATAAAAAGAGATTCAAGAGGACAACAGCAAAGTGGAGCAGCATTCATGAGAACTCTGAGATGAAAATTCCCAGTCGGCCTGAATGCTGGAGAATTTACTCTAGGATGTAAAAATAACACGTACTGCTATATTTCTTCACTTTATTTGCTCTCCTCTACAGAGATTACTGCTGTGTGCGCAGCGTCGTAAGAGTGGAGAAGGTCAGGTTGACAAAACTTCTTGGTGGGGAATAATCTTTAGCCCTCCAAATATATGTGCCTTGCAACTTCCAGGCCACAAAAGCAAACTCTGGTTTGGAAAATGCCAAGTCTCATCTCCAAGGAAACTCAATAACTTCCAAATGGCCCCAAGATTACATTTGTGTGGTTATAATAAACCGTTAAAAACATTAAGGAATCAGTCAGACTGAAAGAGCTTTCAAGGTTGTTATTTTTTTTTCTTCTCAGTTTTGGCAAAGACAATATAAACCTCAGTGAAGAAAACGCCTGCTAAAGAAAATAGGAAAATGATAAAATTAGACCCGGTTGAACTTGCTTTTCATCTACCAACAACTTCTTAAGAAAACAATAATATTTATGCAGCAAAAAGATATTTCGTAGCTTCTCTGTGGAAGAAAATTTACTTGTTTTCAGGTTTGAGGTACTTTGGGATGGTTCTAAAGAATCAGCTTTTTTTTTTCTGGGGAGCAGTGTCCCCTCAAACCAAACATGAAAACAGTTTGAAAGTTTGGGCAGGTTTCAAAGGAGATGGTACAGGGCACACAAGGAGTGCTATTCAACACATCAGTCCCAAGACTGCATTTGAAAGCCAGAAATGAAAACGGGTTTAAGGAGTGTGCAAGCAAAGTCACTGTGTTCCCCAAGAATAATTGCCATCAACAACGCCAGCTCTTAGACTGCAGTTCTAAGAAAGCCCAAACCCTCCAAAGAGTTCCAGCCCATCCCGGAATTAAGGCCCCACTGCAGAATGTTACAACAGCTGGAACACCAAAGATCACCATCTTTCAGACCTCATATGAAGCCACAGCATGATAAACAAATTCAATAAAATTACGAATTGGCAAACTGTTTGCAACAAATGTTATTTCCTGGATAACAAGATGGATAACGTACATTCTGCAACATATGCGAGGAATTATTGAAAACAGATGTAAATGTTCTCAAACTCGAGTCTTTCTTTGGCACAAATCTGAATACGTTGATTTTACACTTTGCTTTACAGCAGTGGCCCAAAGTACCTCAAACAGTAACCCTTGTGCTGAACAGAAGACGCTTTAGGAAGATGTTTCTGCTGTCCTCCCCTATTTCATAGTACTTGTGATAAGGAGGGTATTTGTTCCAAAAGCCCTTCCCTAAGATACCAAATAAAACTTCGAATCCTGAATAAAAAAGCAAAAGCAAGGATGAACTGCAAAAAAGGAGTAATAATTAAATTTTAATGACCCCAGGTGTAAAGGTCCTCTGCTAACATACCAGTGCTGTGAAGAATGCTCATGACACCTCCCTCTCTCCCCCTTCAAAACCAAAACCCTTTCCCCTTAGCTAAATTACACATCCATATTAGGTCTTTCCTTTTTTCCTCTGGCACCTCCACTGACTTGCCTATGTGGCAAAAGCAGACATGTCACCACATCCTACCTGCTGCACAATCAAGATTTTTCTAATTGCAAGGAAAACAGTCTCCTGAGCACGCACAAAAACATGCAATGTGCGATCATCACATTTTGGAAATGGGGGCCCAGAGAGGTATTTTCCATGAAAAGTAATTTACATTTTTCAGCTACAAATGCATCTTCTAAGAAGAATCATCTGTACAACAGATTTGTATCTGAAAATAGAAGGCCGGATTTATGCAAAAGTGATCTCAAGGGATCATCACAGAAACACAAAAAAGTAATCTTCTGCCAAAATTATACAGAGCACTCACAAGAGATGTTTTTCAAATATGACCACTAAACACATAAAATACACAAATGAAATGAAATTAATACAAACCAAGAGTTCTATAGCAATCTTAAAGTTTGGGTCTGTCAGACAAAACATCAGAGTAAAATTCTTGAGAGTTTAAACATTACAGAAATGTCAAAGCCCATACATCTCACACTAAAAAGAACCTCTTTTGCTTTTGCAACAATTGATCTCTCCAGTTTATTTAAATATGCTACAAATGCAATGGACAGTAAAGTTACTTCTCTAAAATTCCCAAACTGTGTTATTCTGCCCAAATACAAAATTGTTACTATCACCCACAGTAGAGACGAGTGAGTAGAATCATAAAACCTTAAGAACGATAGTTTAAAAGAAAGAGTTTCACAGGCCTAGAATCATAAAACAAATTAGGAGCACAAGCCAGCCTGGTAAGATGTCTTAACACGGACAATGACCCAGGCCATTTGCAAACCAAATGTCAAAAGGATCAGGAACCATTTTTAATTACTCTATTTTTAAAAGTCAGCAATTCCAGGTATCTTTGTGAGTGCAAACAAAAGCAGAAAGCGGAATGGAAGGAGCTCTGGGCCAGGGATTGAGATTCTCAGCACCAGCCCTGCACTTAACTAGCATTTAACTTGAGGCGATTCATTAACCTTTGTGCAGCCTCAGTTTCTTTATCTGTGAAAGAAGAAAAAGTTATACCAAAAAGTCTCCTAAGATTCTTTCTAGCTTTAACATCTAATATGCAGCACATAAATCATGGTAGGATTAAGCAAGAGTCACACCTTAATAATTTTTAAGGAGGTTAAATTCCACCTATGTTGTAAGAATGAACCAAGAATCACATCTGAGGCCCCCAAAAGCCACATGGCATTTTTTCTTCTAAGGGAAGATAGGAAATAAGCTCCATTTTATAGACTAGAAAGGGAGCAGGAGACAGAGCAAGTCCCACCTCTATTTGTCTTTACTTGGACGTTCCACACGCAGCAGCTGTTTATGTTGGCTGTCATCTTTTGATTTCCACTATAGTTTGCAGCACGGGGGTCACTTGGTAACCTCTGCCTTCAAGAGTCTTATGAGCTCTCAACCCCCAGGCCAACAGTGCCTATGTATCTGGCGGGCTTTCTCTGACAGTCTCCAGCACTTGGCAAGAGAAGATCGAAAAGATGCAGAGTAATGTCAACTCGAATAGTAATCTGTTAGGTGAATGGTTCTGTTGCTTACTACACAAGAGTAGGTTATGGTTTCATATATCATGTTCAATGTGCAATAGATATTTTTTTCAACCATTCATATTAAACTGGTGTAAATGTTTTTATTCCTTGCCACATTTCTGGGTGGTAAGCTCAGGCTCTCCCAGGAATTTGTTTGCTTTAAAATGCCATGCTTCTCCAGGCGGCCTTACCTCATAAAAAATGGGCACGTCTTCTAAATGAATTTCCCCTTTTTTGCAGTTAATAACTAACCAACGCAGCAGAAATACTCCAAGTGTGAAGCCCTGCTTACTATAGGTGGTAAATCACGTGCCTAACCTCCTGTAATTCATTCTGAATACTGTAACTCCATTCACTGTAACACACTTGGCCCTGTGTTGGCAGGCATTAATACCGCCCACAATTGGTTGAGAACTTGATTGCAATGCAGGGTCTTGTCCTAGGAGATGCATTTGCTTTGGGGGAAGAAAGTAGGAAGGGATTTTTAAGGAAGCATCATACCAATCTGCACTTCAGAATAAAGATTCGGTTACCTTTCCGTGGCCCTTGGCCATAGGTTGGCTTCAGGAGCAGGCTATGGTCTAGGCAAGGTCAGCTCTGGCCTATTGTGCCATCTGTCCTTGTGTTCCATCTCTCCTTTCCAGTGTTTACCATTCTCCAAAACTTACACTTAGCCAGCTATAATCTCATCTCCCAAGGTATCTGCTGATAACTAAGGTGTTAAGATTACACAGCTCCTTGAAATAGCTTCCTGCTGTTGGGAGCTCTTAGGTCTAAAATACCTTTAGGACCCAAAAGTATTGAAATACACTATGGCCACTCATTAGGGCAAGTGAGCCTCTTAATTGACTTCATACAGTTGCCCCTACTTATCAGCTGTAACTCTGTGTCTCTAATGGAAACCCTTTAGAGATGCAAGAATCAGCAGCAATGTTTCCACACTCCTCCACTGGATGGTAAAGAGTTCCAACCCTGCCCTCTATCCACAGTCAATTTTCTGGCTCTACAATCTCTCTTTCCAGACTTCTAGTAGCAGTGGCGTCTGAAGTTTACAACTTGTTTAGAGAAAATAGGCTGGGGGTATAGGGGAGCACATGCCTGAAGCACAGCTAAGACATCAGGGAAATCCTTGGTTCTCTCTCCTTGCCTAAGGTAGTGACTCACAAGGATAAGAATCAGGGCTTTCTGGCTGCTTTTAGATCCTGCCATGTCTTCCAGAATCCTTTAGACCAGAGTTTGGCAACCTTTTTCTGTAAAGGTCCAGACAGTAAATATTTTAGGCTCTGTGAGCCATACAGTCTCTATTGCAAGTAGTCAACTCTGCCATTGTAGCATGCCAACAGCCACAGACAACATGTAAACAAATGGGCGTGGCTACGTGCCAATAAAACTTTATTTACAAAAACAGGCAGTGGGCCATAGTTTGCTCAACCTTGATCTAGACCAATGCTGTCCAATAGAAATGCAAGCCACAGAGATAATTTAAAATTTTCTAGTAGCCACATTAAAAAGGTAAAGAGAAACAGATAACAAATACTTTTAATAAAATATTTTATTTAATCTAATATATCCACAATATTATCATTTCAACACGTAATCAAAAGACTATTGATGAGATATTTTGCATTCTTTTTCCTACTAAGTCTTCAGTGTGTATTTTATACTTATGGCACATTTCAATTCACCATATTTCAACTGTTCCACAGGCATATGTGGCTAGTGGCTACCATATCTGACAGTGCAGGTCTAGACCAACGATATCCTTGCCTGTTTTAGGCACCATGTGGAGAAACAGTCAGGGTCTTCCTGATCACCAGAGGGCCATCTGTATCATCTCCTCCAGAGACTGGTCCCAAGTCACTGACACATCTAGGATATCAGCAGAACCAGAGTTGCCGAAACAATGACCTGCCAATCACCAAACTTCACTGGAGAATGTTTAGAGGGAATATTCCCCATAACTGGCACATTTCTGTAAGATGCCCTTTTTGTTAGTCAAAAAAAGGTAAAGCAAATTTAAAGCCATCTGAGGAGAGCAATTGAACATTAAAAGCATTTTCCTAAAAACAAAACAAAACAAAACCTTTTCATTGCTTGAATTTTGCTTCATCTACCCTCTTTCCACTCCTCAAAATCTCAAGTTACCAACTCAAAATGTTTTCCTATTGGATCTATGGGTAACTCCTTCCCACTACCACCAACAGCAAACTCTTACTCTTAAAATACCTCTTTAATTTTGACAAATACTCAGGAAATGTCACTAGTGGTGTCCTTCTTAGTACTAGAGCCCCCAAATAATGCCATTTCCCCATCTCTGCTCCTGTTGTTTAAACATAATCCTCCTCCCACAGACGAAGATTTGTTTAGTAGGATGGAAGGAGGGAGGAAGTTGAGAGAGCTTTCACTACAATTGTTATTGTAATAAAAAGCCATAAAGACATTTGCTTTCTTTCCCTATGTTTTCAACTTACACAAGATTCTTTTTAAAAGCATTTTCTAAAATGTGCCTAAAGTAATCTTTTCCACAGGGAAACACAAACCCAACAAAACAGCCCTTTGTTTCAACTAACATTTAGCAAATAGAAAATAGCAATACCTGGCACAAGGTCTCAGGCTTAAGGAAGTCAGGGAGGCCAAACTGACTTTTCACATGGCCCCCACTTCATTCGTGAGGGGACTTGAACACCCGCTAATGGATTTCAGCATGCCCTACAATGCCAGCTGCCATGACGTCACTAGTACAGCAGCCAGCATCTATAAAAGCTCCCTCCCTGGGCGGGGAAAACCACAGAAGAAAATCAGGAGTTCTCCTCTATCCCATGACAGGTCTGTACTCTGCCAGGGATGTGGATTGGAAAGAACAGGGACCAGTAGTCAGGAAACTTCTGTCCCTACAAGTATTCAAGAATTGGCTCCATTGCTACTTGGCAGGGATGTTGGAGGTGGGCGCGGGCATCTTTGGAGGACAGGGCAATGCTGGCCTAAAGCCTCTCTCAAGCCTGAGACTGTGACTGTATGATTCAATAAGATCTAATCCCTCTAGACACTAACTATCCAAGTCACCCACACATCACTCAGTTTCCTCATCAGTAAATGAGAATGACATCACCTACCTGGAACGGTTGTTGCAAAGAGGGAAAACATAACACCGTAGAGTGCCTAGCATATAACTGATACCAACCTATAACACTTACTATACATCATCTGTAAAATTAGATGATGGCACAAGATGACCGGCATGGGCTGGCTAGGGGAGACACCACTGGCAGCTGGCTCCACAATCCTTACCTAGCACCTCCCCTCTTTGCTGGCACAGTTTGCCTTCCTCTATCTCATCCTCTCCTAAAGCTAAGGTGTAGGCATGCGATGAATCAAGGCCAACAGGACACAAAGGGATGTTTTCTGTGGGACATTTGAAAAAGGATATCTCACATTTGAAAAAGGATATCTCAAATAGAAAGGGATGCACAAACGGAAATATCCCTCCCGCTTCTCCAGCACAACCTTGTTGTGTCCATCTGTGATTCATGGAACCATCAAATTCAGATGTGGCTATGAGGAAACAAGCTGTAGCACCAAGCCAATATGCTAAGGTTGGCAGAGAAAAAGATGGAAGGAGTCTTGGTCCTTGATGTCAATTGCTGACCAATCCCTTAACTGCTTAACTCAGCTTTCCTCTTATGTGAGATAATAAAATGTTCTCCCTGATTAAGTCACTTTTTCTTGAGTTTTCTGTTACAGTAGAGTATTATACCTACAACAAGTGCCCTCTAGTTCTACAATATTATGACTATAAATCCATCTTCCTAACCTCATCCTTCTAACACTCTCCTAAAACTCAGCCTGTTTCACCTTCCCTCAGCTTCCTGACAGACACCAAACAGATATGTCTCTTCTCTCTCATACACACCACACTCATCGTCTTTGTGTCCTTACACATTTCACTATGTCAACTTGGAATATATTCTTCTTGCTCTCCAGTCACCTTCTCCCTTTTCTTTAGGGCCAAATTTATTTCTATAGCTCTGAGTGCGATAGCTCTCATAGGTTCTATCACATGGTTTATCATAAAATCATAGACACATAGAACAAGGATCATCTAGTCTAACCTGTTGTGTGAGAAGAGAATTTCCTCAGATAACATCCTATGAAAGAGATGATCAACCTACCTCAGATCAGAGGATTTCAGCATCAGGGAGTTTGCCATTTTATAAGGGCAGCTCATTGCACTACTAGAACCTTCCTTACATTAAAACAAAATGTGACTCCTTGTAACTGTTAGGCCTGGGTCTCTTTGGATATTCTGGGTTGAGTTCTGGCCTTGCATGCCCCTCCAGAGCAGGAGTATCTCAAGGACAGAGGCATTGCCTTATTCATGTTCATGTCCCCAGCACTTAACCCCATGACTGTCACTTCCTAGGCATTCAACATATGTTGCTGAATAAATGACAGATCTGATCCCACCACACTGCTTACAGGGCCAGGAGTAGACCATGACTCAACACGGATCAAATTTTCTATTTTGTACACTTGACAGTTAAAGCTGCTTATCAGTCTCTAATAGTTATGTGAGCTGAAGATCCTTAAGCTCAGGAACCATATTATGGCCATGTTTGTCCATGAACATATGGCAGCAAAGAAAGCTAATGGGATAGAAGGAGAGAAAGCAAATGTACTGAGAGGAGCTCTGCACAAGCTCCAAGAACTGAAGGAGGCGTGGCTCTAGAGAGCTTTGCAGTTCTTATTCTAGTCCCCCATGAGGCCTGGCTAAGAGGTTAGTGTTGGGGTTCCATAAGATGACCCTATACCAATTCCCGTTTGTTGCTTAAATAAGATTGAAGAGGTTTCTGTCACTTACAACCAAAAGAGCCTTGGCCAAGGCCTTCAGCTAACTCAGTGTGAGTGTTTATTCAAGTTGTTTCTGAAACAAATCAGCTAGAGGCAGAGGAGTGGAATGGATGAACTACTACCCTTGACCAGAACATATTAGAACAACTGAGCAAAATCACACCCCTTGGAGCTCCACCGCCACACACTTCTCCTTATGCCCATGTAGAAAAACTGCCCTACATCTTTCTAAAGCAATGAACAGTTGAGCAGACCCACAGTCATCCCATCCCCTACTTCTCCTCCAAGATTCTGGATCAACTCCACAGGTGGGAGCTCCCACAAGACATTCTACTTCTTTGAGCTCATAACACAACATAGTACACACAGCCTTAATGAGGGCAACCCCCAGCCACAGGGCAACTTTAGTTCTTGTTTCCCTCTTACTTTCCCCTGGAGTCCCTGACTTCTTTTCTGGTGACTTATGTACTCTTTTGGGGCACTCATCCTTATAAAACCCTTAAAGGGTGTTTCCAACCATAGCACTATTTAGCTGAAAGGCAAAAAACAATTTAAGACCTAAAAATAAGTGACTATAATGACAAAATAACAGGCAACTGGAGACATCTGGGACAGATAATGCCAACTAATATCCCCTCCAACGATACCACATGAAATATGTATGTTCCACCAAATCACAAAATGCTCTCTGATCTTGACTGATTCATTCACCATTTATTGAGTATTTTCCAGACTGCCTGGGCTCAAATCGCAGTTCTGCTCCTTACCAGCAATGTAATCTTAGGCAAGTGACTCACCATCTGAGCACCTATGTTACCTCTCCTGAAAAATGGAGATGTTAGCAGTACCTTTATCACAGTGTTATAGTGATCATCAAATGAATTAATACATATAAAGTACTTTAAGTTCCTGGCACACAGCACTGAATAAATGTTAATTAGTATGTTAGGGAAGATAGGCTAGATTATGCTGCAATAACAAACAAGCCTTAAATTTCAGTAGCTTAAAACAAGAAAGGGTTATTTCTTTCACATTCTACATGACCAGCGTGGGTTGGCTGGTGGGGAGGGGGCTCTGATCACTGTAGTCACTTAGGGATTCAAGCTAACAGAGTCTCCAACATCTTATAATGCTGATCTCTCAATAAAAGACTTCAGGGTTTACCAAAGCATAAGAAAAGGGCACTGTTTACTGGGTCTTAAATGTTTCTATCTAAAAGTGACACAAATCACTTCTGCTCCCACTGAATTGACCAAAAAAAGGCACAACTAACCTCAAGAGGGAGGGGAAGTGTAACTTTCCTATGTACACAGAAGGAGACCAGAATTAGAAATATCAGTGAGCACTGATAACATCTACCCCAAAGATTATTGCTCTATACCAGGCCTTATGCTAAACATCCACATTCTAGTGAGTATGTCACACATTTAAGTATCTCTGATACGATACTTTTATGTAACAAACCCATTGGTTTATGCTGCACATCTGGCTTTCATTTCTCTGCGTGTGTGAAGAGGAGAATTCATTTTTGAGGCTGAGTCTGGTGAACATCAAAAATGCCAGGTTGTTCAGTTCAGGGATTCTGTCAAACTAGTTGCTTGATAGCAGGCAGAAAAGCCACCTCAAGAATGGTCTACACTGACCTGTTATTTGGTAGAAGAGTAATTTTGAATAACAGACTACTCCTCTTCTACTTGGAAAACCAATGGACCCAAGCTTTTTTGTGACCAACATTTCTGTTGTTTTGAAGATATTATTGTAAACAGAAAGAGCAATGTTAAGATGCACTTAGGAGCTCCAATAATGTGCAACAATTTTCTTAAAACTGCAATTGAAAAAAATCAACTGAAACATGAAAATTTAAAGCCCTATTACCCACATTTCGCTCTGTAACATCCCACTTCTCATCATTTCTCACGCACATCTTAAGTGTGCTAATTGGAAAGGCTCTGCCATGTATACAGCTCTGTTTTCAAGATGACAACTGCTTTGCTTTTATCACTGGGCTCAGTACCAAGAGGGGAATCATTTTCAAAATTCAAAGCGTTTTGATCTGGCTGTGTCAACTGGCTGCCTGTGCTCGGTTGGTATTCTGTCTTAGAGAGAAAACATGAACGTTTCAGGCGGTGGGGCCGAGGCTAGGGAAATGAAGGCTTCCCTGAGTGGCTGAGAGGAAAAAGGATATCCTAAGATTCGAAACAGAACAAAAGTCCAATAACACTGAAAAGTCTGCCAAATTATTTCCTTCCCCCTCTAGGAAAGCACACTAAATATGCTACGAATGGTTATTGAAAAGAAAATCATTAACTAATAAATCCAGAAATGAACACTCAGGCAGCTTAAGTATCACCCAGGAAAACAAGCAGAGAGACTTTCTCAGTTTACACTCGGCTCCTCCAAAATGACAAAAACATTGGGCAGATGACAGCTACTGTGTGGTCTGGTGAGTAACTCATGCCTATGAAGAACCCTCAAAAAAACAAGATAAATCCGTGTTTCAGTGAGTCATCCCATGTTAGAGCCATATCTACCACACAGAAAAGCAGGATCTTCAAGTTCAAGGGCCCTGAGCCCAGAAGAAGGAAGCTCTCTACTTTTTCCCCAGTATAAGTAATGCTCCCAAATGGTTCAAACATGTAGGACTAAGGCTAAAGGAAAGATACCAAATATTCAAATGAAAACAGAAATGCAAATTCAAGAACACCAATGCTTCTCAATGGTGACAAATGGATTAATTATCTGTATTGGGGGCCACATGCTTTAATTTTTACCAAAGTGCTCAGCATGATGAAGAGCCAGCATTTTTTTTTCCTGCTGAGGAAGATTCTCCCTGAGCTAATATCTGTTGCCAATCTTCCTCTTTTTTTGCTTGAGGAAGATCAGCCCTGAGCTAACATCTGTGCCAATCTTCCTCTATTTTGTATGTGAGTCGTCGTCACAGCATGGCTGAAGAGTGGTGTAGTTCCACACTCGGGGTCCAAACCCACGAACCCAGGCTGCCGAAGCAGAGCGCACCAAACTCAACCACTACACCTCTGGGCCGGCCCCTGAAGAGCCAGCATTTTGACCAGGCAGAGCTTTCTCTAGGACAATATCTAGTGGTCATATCTTGATTGTCCCTTTAACACAACTGTGGGAACAAGCATAGTGTGATCAGTGAAAGCTGGCAACAAGTATAAAACTCTGTCTTCTGGCCAAGAGTTTTCAACGTAGGGTTCATGATGGGGGAACTGTGGACACCCAAAATTGTGTGCAACCTTGTGCCTATGAGACATCAAAACACAACCTAAAGAAAACATGTATTGCACATTTTCCGGAGAATGTCAGTTTCTCAAATGGATCTGTAGAGTGAAGCATTTCTGTTCCAAATCCATCCAAAGAATATCCCTACCTCTCAAGATGCAAACCCTAAACTCTTCTGGAAAAAACAAAAAAGAGATCTAAACTTCTTCTAGCTTGGCAAGACTCCTTAAGTCTGGAGCAGTGGTTCTAAAGTTTTATTGATTTGCAGAGAACTCAGTTGGGGAGCCTTTCAAAATATAGATTCTCAGCTTTCCCCCAGAGAGTCTGATTGAAGTCCCAGGTGATTTAGACGTAGGTGGTCCAAGGACTACACTTCAAGGAACTCTGGTCTGGTGCTTTCACCCCATGGGTCAAGCACTACAGGCAACTCCAAGTGGATCCCTTTCAGAAGAGAACCTCATGTAAGCAGTGGCCTCCCCAGAGCTCTCCTTGGTGTTGTCAGCAACTCTAGTATTGTAATATTCCCAGCATGCTAGACACCCCACTCTCTTTGGATCACCTGGCCTCAGATTTGCCTGGCTCAGCCTCTTGTCTATTCCTGTTCTGCTAACATATCTATGTTACCCAGATTATCTATAACAAGTCTGACATCCTCACCTGTCTGATGTTTTCTGGAGAAGCCTGGCCTTGGGTCCAAGAGCTACAGTGACTCTCATCTAGGAAACTCTAGATTCTCCCTAGGTCTCTGACATTGCCACAACCTATGGACCCGTGCTCACCTCAATCATTTCTTGTCAGTCAGCTGTGGTCCTAGCTAGGTTCCCTGTTCACCTGGAACAGAGCCAAAGACAGATGGAATGATCAGATCACCTACTTATAGTCGAATGAAAATGGCAAGTTATTGGGGAACAGGTATGGGGACAAGGTGTCCCACTTGCCCCCAAACACACAGAGCATATATCCCTGAATTTCAAAGTCTCATACTCACTTCTCAACTAAACTAGGAAACACAGACTACACAGATAATCAGGCCCCCAAAGAAAGTGTGTGTGAATAATGGAAACAAACAAAATATAGATTCTAGAAGCTCTGTCAATAATCGCTGGCTGGATTCCCACTTCACCATTTAACTATAAATCCATACTCACTAAGGACTGTATCACAGATCATAAATACCTGTTTATATCATGTCACCACATTTAGAATTGCCCCAGAAGATCATTAACTGGCAAAAAAAGTTTGCAATTTGGAACATGGTGGTAATGAAATGCTCCTCTCTGCATTTCCTACTCATGGTCGAACGAGCAGAATGAAATCCCTAAATATATATATTTTAGCACACAATCATAAATATCTACCACCCTTTCTAAACACACATTCCATGTGCTAATTTATACCAGCCTGCTAACTTTTTGTTTCATGCTATATTGATGGGCTTGACAGTTTTTCAAAGAGCTTATAACTGCAGCAGTGTTGATCTTATTTAAAGAGAATATTAAATCAAATCCTTGTCATTGGCATAAAATCTCCTATAGCATCAACAAAAGGCAGCGGTTTTTATTGATTCCCTGATACAAAAGACGTATGAAGCGGACTGATGCTGCTCTGCCAAAAAAAAATCACAATTAAAGCCCCATGAAAACTATTAGTCATTGTAAAGGTCATCATCGACTTTTAATGGCATCCTAAAGGGAAACAATATGCTTCGCTTCAACATCAAGGGCAAAGAGAATAAAACACTGTATTTCCAGGGTAGGCATAGCAGAGGGTACCAAGAAATCTTAAAAAAATACTTGTTGTATCAAAAGGCAACCCTAATAAAATATAATTCACATCATTCAATTCACTGTCCACATTCACGATGGGGGAATTTCCAGGAACAGCTGATGAAAAATGCATGCACACAACCAGATGTGCTCCGTCTTGCTGAATGAGACAATACAGGAAGTGGATTCGCTGTGTGGCGAAGGGTTTTCACTCTTCCAGACCAGATGAGGGACCACTTACTAACCAGAAAGTAGGAATGAGGGTGTGAGCTCCATTTCTGCCAGAAATGAGCAGGTCACTGCCCTCTCAGGCCTTCGTCTTCCTTACCTGTAAAGGGATTGAATCTAGTTTCTTTGATTCCCCTCAAATCAGCAGAGCAAACAGATTTACTCTTGCATATTAACTCTGATTATTGAAGTAGCATCTTTCTGGATCTCAGTTTTCTTAGTCCTCAAATGAGAGAGGTACTGTGTTGAGAAGGATTCTGAGTGAGCATCCAGGCACAGCAGGAAAGAGTACCCTGGTGATTTAGTAATGTGCTCTGGGGCGGAGGGTGGGGGGGGGTGGTAAAGGGGGCATGGCAGCAGCTGAGCCAGCTCTTAGCCCTAAAATGCGAAGATTCTATAAATTCACCCCAAGAACACTGTAGACGGAGCCTAATTTATCATTAATTGGCTCATCTGACAGAAAATGGTATGTCCTCAACCAAGGCTCTCCACAAAGTTCAGACCTCAGCAGGGGTTCGGGACGGTGCTTATCAGCAAAGGAGAAAAGTGCTATGAAAATAACCAGGAAGCCAACCATTTACATTCCATCTATGTTTGCTCACACTTTGAGGCCTTGGGACCTCTTCCAAAAATCTCCTATTCAGAAGGGAATATGCTGCTCTTTTCATCAAATGTTTTAAATTTATTTATTCAATAAGGAATTCCTAAGGACCTACTCAGTACAAAGAATTGTGCATACTGGTGTGAGGAAGGCGTCAGGAAGACAGTATGCATAGTGGTTAAGAGCTTGGGCCCTGGACTGAAATGACCAGGCTTCAAAACCCAGCTCCTCCACTTGCTAGCTGTGTGACCTTGGACAAGTTAATTAATCTCTCTGAGCCACAATATTTGAATTGGCAAAGAGAGTACAATAATACATTCCTCATAGGACGACTGCAAATTATACACGAGGCAACCCTTGCAAAGTGCTCATACAGCACCTGTTTTAGCAACATTATATCTCTGCTCAGGCCATTCGTCTAAGCTCCAGACCCACATACTGCCCCCTCTTTCTCCTCACTTAGAGGTTTCAAAGGCACTTCAAAGTCAACGTATCAGACCCTAGTTTGCAATCTTCTCCTGCACCTCACTACCACCAAAGCAAAACCAAACCAAAACCTTCCTGGTCTTCTAAGCATCCCCGTCTAAGTGAAGGTCCTACCAACCACCAGCTACTGGACTGCATCATGTGAAATTGCTGTTTCTGCAGATCAAAAATGGCAAAATGTTAGCAATTTCATGAGGTTCACCCCAATGGTTCAAAGCAAGACATCTAGATGTCATCTTCAGCATCTTTCGCTTCTTCAATGCCACTCCACGAAGCCCAGTGGACTGGGTCTCCTCAATACACCTCCACACTTTCTACTTCTATCTCCACTGCCACCACCTGATTAGAATCCACACTGTCTCCCCTAGATGGTTACAATGCCCTCCAAAGGGTCCTTCTACTTCCACTCCTGCATCCTACCATCTGTCCCCTATGCTGTGGCCAGCCGGATGTCACAAAATCCAAACCTGATTTTGTTAGCTCCCTGCTTAAAAAACTTCAGTAGCTGTGTGTAGCTCAGAGAATTGAGACCAGGAACTTTCAGCATTGTGCTCGGCCTAACTGTCACCTTCTCTATCTCCCTGGCCTCATCACGTCTCCCACCTGCTCTCTGCACTCCAGCCACAGCGACCTTCATCCAGTTTCTGCATGTGCCACCGTCCTTCCTGCCCGAGACTCTGTTCATGCTGTTTCCTCTGCCTGGAACCATCTTCCCATCCTATTCTTCCCTCACCTCTAAGCACAAACATCACTCCCTTAAGCAATGCTCGCTTCATGGGAGTACAATCTGCTCAGCTACACAGGACCCCATGCTCAGAAGGACCCCACACTTGATCAAACACTCTGCTGTTGCCATCTTGAAATTCTTAATATTTTTGGAACAAGAAGCCCTACATTTTCATTTTGCACTAGTCCCTGCAAATTATGTAGCCAGTCCTGTCCTCAGGGGAGCCTTCACTGACCTCCCCAAATAGCTCAAATGCCCCTTCACAACCCCTCCGAGTGCCATGTACCTACCCCTTTATGTTACCCGTCACAGTCAACATTTTTACATTGATTTCAGTAACTATGTGATGGTTTATCTTCCCCACTAGAACATGAGCTCCATGAATCCAGGGTCTACATCTGATTTGTAATCACCACTTCATCCCCACACAACAGGCAATCAGTAAGAGCTGGCTAAATAAGTATTTTTATTATTCCCAGTATCATAATTGTTATCACCCTGTACCATAAGGCTAAGAATCCAGTAAGCAAGATAAGGCAACTACACAACATGGCAATGGATAATTCGAGTGCTACCGAAAGAACATGTCCACGACTGGGAAGGTGACTAAGAAGGCTGCAGGGAAGGTCTGGAGGGGAGCTGAAACAAGCAGCACCTTGGAGGACGGACTGCAGCTGGTGGGCAGGGTCAGGGGAGGGCAGCCCCTCAAACAGCAGGAATAGCATAACCAAAAGCACAAATTTGAGGCTGAGAATGGAACGTTGGTGGGTGGAACATTCTGCCACAGCGGCTTCAGAGCAGAGCAGTCGGTAAAAATTGTGGACAGCCTTGAACCCAGGCTAGCGAGTTCACATTTTCCTGAAGTAAGTGTGGAGGCGATAAAAGCAATATTTTAAGAAATTAGGGCAGTTCCTAATGAAGCCTTAAAAAGTGTGAACATTACTCAAATAATTGCATAAAGATGATTTTGTAGCTACATACGGAAAAAAAAGTTTCAGCACAGTGCAACACCTTCTTTTTGGAACCATATGTTAAAATGTGCCTAATAAAAATATGCTTTCATATCATATACAAATGCACATTAAATAAGCTACACTTTTCAAAGTGTTTTCAAACACACTGCATATAGATGGCTCTCAGCCACCTTTGACGTTCCCCTCGTCAATTGATCAAGTGTTTGGTCATCCCAGCTGACATCTTCCAGCTGGTACTGCCCCAGAAAGGCGTTCCCCAGATGAAAGACACATATGTACTTCTCCAGAAGGCAGGAAAATCTCATCTGCAGCTCCCTGAATCAAAGATTGATACTGGAAAAGGAGGTGTTTATTCCACTCGAGGTCGCAGTTGTTAGTGCTTAAATTCACCAAGACAAAGGTGAATTTTTCTAAAAATAAAAATAATGTCCTTTGACAAATGAGTAATTCACAAATGCCTACAAATTGTGTGCCTCTGTAACAGGAACCCAACTGAGCAAACAAAAATGCTCTTATTGCGATGTACAGTAAGATCCAAATGTTCAAAAACTGCACTTAACTCATTACTCAGAAATATGTCCATTGCTCAAAATGGATAGCTATTTAATTTCAACTCAAAGACTGTAGGAAAAACGACATACCTCTGTTTACACACTCCCTATTTAGAATCAACATAAATACAGGTATATTACGTTTTCCATCTAAGGCAGATCAAAGAATACGACAATACTGTGAAGCCTCAGTATTATTCTGCCCCATTCCCACAGTCTCCTATATGAATTCTTGTCATTACATCAATTTAATCCCCTGCCATTTTAGGCCACTGTTCGTCAAGCTGAATGAAAAGCACAATAGCTGGCATTTAATGTGACGGCGCTCCTTTTCCAGCCTGCCTCCTTTAAAGTAAAAGTTTGTCGAATGCACAAAATTCCCTTTACAGCTCATTTGAGATGCATAAACAATCCCAAAGACAGAAAAGAACAAAAATAATAATTTGCCATTTTAAGGAGCTGGGCTGCTTAAGGGAAGCTTTGAATTGCAGACCCTCTGTTGATGGTTGGGCGATGCAGGCCACTCTGCCCCATTGCCCACCAGGCGAGCCCGGGGCTGCCCAGGCCTGGACCCTGTCTGATTTGCTGTGCTTCCGCATCTCCTCGGAAGGCTCTGCATCTCTTGACAATCCCAGAGGGAAAGTGCTGCTTCCCCTCCCTACACCGCATGTCTCTCCACACACAAACCCCAGCCATATGCTTACTGCTCGCTCCATCTTACATGCTCCCTCTACTTGCTGGAATTTACAGCAGCGACAGCCACAGGATGGACCTCTAGCTAAAGTCACAATGAATTGAGAGGTGAGAACATATTCTGCACACTCACCCCCACAAGGATTCCAGAGCTCAAACAGGTAGAGGCCAGAAGCAGTTTATGGAAAATCAAATTATATGTCAACGTAACCAGAGCAATTCTTGTACTGCCCTAAAATCCACCAAGTGATACCTCTTTCAGCAGGAGGTGTCTTCCGAGTGAGGGAAAGACAGACACAGAAAGGAGAGGCATTTTAAAAGTCTGAGACACAGAATAGGAAGAACTGTGCGTCAAAGAATGCCAAGGTGCGTTCTTTTCTCTAATTTCCAATGTCAAAATACATCGAGTGTGGTTAAGATGTGGGGGGCCTAGCACACAGCAGAACAACCATGTCCTTTAACCACAGGTGATCATCATAGCCAGTGGTTTTTTAAGGGGTAGTCAAGGAGTCTAAGATGAACCACATAACTCAAGGATGGAAAAATAGGAACCTCAACAGGCAGGTGACCAAGTTACCCTGATCAGTCACCTAGAATCTTCCAGTGGTGCTGTGCTGCATTAACAATACATTAATGTACTGAGGAGTCTTCACAGAGACGTGTTTAGTAATTATCACAGGCAGACTGGAAGAAAATCCATAATCCTACCAGAATGTTCAAATATCCTTCTCGTGTATGCAGAGCAATGTCTCCCCTTACCCAGCAGCATCAACTGTTTGAGAACTAGACCAGACCTAAATAGACACGAACGACTAACACAAAATAAAGTATATGAAATTTCTTGAGTTTTCAAGAACACTGCTAAGTTTCACGGTTTACTTGATGTTCAGGATAAAGTGCTATGACCTCCCCCCCAATCATAAAATATCAGTGTATTCTCAAAGATAACTGAGTATTCTTAAAACTTTTGTATTAAAAAATTCTAATTATGAAAATTTGGATTCAAATCACAAAGTCTCTGGTCTTGTGCATGAGAGAGGTTTCTCAAGTCAAAAGACTTATGTCCTTGACTTAATATTAACCGCTCTCCCTCTCCCCTTCTCTTTCTCCCACTCACATTCTAAAAATCCAAACTTTAGAAGTGCCACACACAGAGGTTCACTGAGTAAGAATTGATGGTAACAGTAGTCACACAAGACCTCTCTGGCTTCCAAGAAAGTAACCTCTCTAGAATCAATGACCTCAAAAGTCCCTCTCGTCACAATCTCAGATGCCCAATACCTCAGAATCCTAATCCCTTTGTACAGCCCCAACTGCCCCTCAACACCCAAATCCAATTCTACTCGTGACTTTCACTAGCCATCAGACAAAATTCACTGCCAACTAAGGTGCCTGGAAATGTCGACTTCTTCTGCTTGATTCAGATCTTCAATTCACATCCATCATTAAATGTCTCAATGTAACACATTTTCATCTGAAAGGTTTCTTTAGTCCTGTATGAAGCAGAGGGCGATGCATCTTAGATAAACCGCATACATGAAGTATTTCTTTCTGACCAATGGTGGCCTGGCCCATGAATTCCTTCAGGGGACCACTTAGATTAACAATTTTACATTCTCCAGCCCTTACTTCAAGCGCCTAACTCACTAAGCCTCAGTATTTTAGCACTAGAAGGGACCCCTGGTTCATTTTACAGATGAGAAAACTGAGGTCCACCGAGGCTAAAGAACTTGACCCCTTGGCCTCACAGAAAATGTCACTAAACCAGCACTGGAGAAAGCAGGTTCCTTGACTACTGAGATCTCCTGAGAACGCTTGTGAATAGCATCAGTAAAAATGTAGTAGAAGCAGAAGGGAGTTTGTTTCGCACCAGAGCTGTTTCTTACTACAGGCCCAGCCTTCGCCCCGTGTCAGCCTCCGACACTTTCCCAGGGTGCCTGTCTGGGGCTGGCAAGAATCTCCATCAACTCCTCTCAGAACACACTATTCCCAAGCAGGACTACTCCTCTCAGGCACAGAGAAAATGGCATGCTCAATCTTTAGCCTTAACCTAAGAAACCCAAACTGGCTGATTCAAAGGACAAGATTTATTTTATTTTATTTTTGTGTGTGTGTGTGAGGAAGACCGGCCCTGAGCCAACATCCATTGCCAATCTTCCTCCTTTTTTTCCCTTTTTCTCCCCAAAGCCCCAGTAGATAGTTGTATGTCATAGTTGCACATCCTTCTAGTTGCTGTATGTGGGACGCCGCCTCAGCATGGCCGGACAAGCAGTGCGCCGGTGTGCACCCGGGATCCAAACCCGGGTCACCAGTAGCGGAGCGCGCACACCCAACTGCTAAGCCACAGGGCCAGCCTCTAAAGGACAAGATTTTTTTAAGCCATCCATCCTCCCTAGTTGCAAATGTGGGCTTCGTCTGCTTGGATTCTATGAATTGCATCCCCCCAAAACACACACATACCAACAGTGAGCCCCTCCCCGAGCAAGCCCTGTGGCCCCAGTCCTTGGGAACGGGAGCACACACATCTTTGAACGTGAGGAGAAAGGAAGCCAGAGAGGAGAAATCCTCAGTCGGGGCCGGGAGGAAAATCGAACCCTTGAAAATTGCAAAGCAAAAGATGCCAAGAGAGATTCTTCACTGTCGCAGCTGCTTACCATAGAAATCTCTCCTCATTTGGGGATGACATAGGCGGACCTGATTTTTTGTCACCAGTCACTCTGCACTTGCTTTAATTATGCAGCACACCAACAGAAATTTTCTTTCTGATCACATAAATCACATCGCCGTGACACCGAGCTCAATAGGCACCGCTAGAACAATGTGGTGAGAGCTATTGACTCCATCGCTCAAGTCCACAAGGTGTATCATTTAGCCAAGAGTGATAATTAGACGCAGAATATACTGAAAACTGTCAATAGGCATGTCAATAGGAGAACTCTTAGCATCTAACACCCAGTGAATCAATGGTGTTTTTCAGCTATAAAATCAAGAAAATGATAGCTTTCAAATGAATGGTGGAAAGGAAACAGGAGCCTCCTCGGGGAGGAATAAAACAGCTCAATTTTCCCTTACTGAGTGCCTCTCCAACTACCTCACTCAATGGAAAAGGTCACAGAACATTACAGCAAAATATCTCTGAAACAAGATGTACAACAGCATTGGGACATGACATGCTGCCTGGGCACCCCACAAAGGCCTCGCTATCTTTGACCTGACAGGAGCAGCGAATGGGTCACCAGATGGCAGACCATAACCGAGAGGGGAAGCCGAGTGAGGGGGGAGGAAGACAGTGACTGAGCTGCAGGGGAACAAGTTGTGCCCCACTCAAATGAAAGCGAGACTGTGTGTAGGAGTGAGGGTGGGTGAGTGGGTGTCTGAACCAAGCGTACAGGAAGCAGGCACTTGGACTGGGGGTTGCTGAAAAAATGACCTCTTAGCAATGCTCAATTACATTTCACAATCAATACAAATATTAATAGGTGATACTTACAGGCTGCTTACTATGTGCTCTAAGTATTCTGCACATATTAACTCATTTTATCCTCACAACAGCTCTATGCAATAGGTAGCATTATTAGCCCCATTTTACAGATGAGGAAATTGAGGCTCAGAGAGGTTAAATAACTTGCCCAAGGGCACACAGCTAATAAGTAACAGAGTCAGAATTTGTACCTACAGAAGCTGTGCTCTCACACACCATGCTATGCTGCCCCTCATGATGGCCTGGCAACACCCAGTACCCCTGTCTTTTCCCTTTTAAGAAGAGCAGGTGATAGGTGGATCTGTATGAAAGCTGAATGGTATTATGTGTCCCTGGGCAAGTCTCAGCACCTCTCAGGGTCTCTGTTTCCTCGTATGTAGAAGGGGAGCCATGATCATGAGACGTGTGGAGTATGTTTCTATATGCTGAGCTCACTAAGTAATCTTACACAGTCACTCACAGGCTGAAAACTGAACCATCATCCTCATTTTACAGATAAGTAAACCAAGTCTTGGAGAGGTTTGAAAAAACACCTCTGATCACACAGCTTGTAGGGCTGAGGCTGGGTTAGAACCCAATGGGTCTGACTCATGCTGTCCTCTCAATCACCACACTAAACTGAAGGCTGCAAGGATGCTCTGTGCACAAAGTGCCAGGAACAGTGACTAGTACACTCGGATAGTCCTCAATAAATGACAGGAGGAGGGGGAGGGGGAAGGGCAGGGGAAGGAAGGAGAGAGAGAAAACCAGAAGGCAAAAGAAAAAGGACGTGGGGAAGATATACACATTAATGTATGCGTCTGGACAGGATCACAAATAACTTCAGTAATTAACGAATCAGGAGAACCTACATGAGTTGCTACTTCTAGTTTTAATCTAATATAACTATTTATTTAACTGATTATTGGTACTCTCTTTAGGGGCTCTTAATATTTTTAAATTGGTGGGGTATTTTTTTTAATCAAACAAAGTAGTAAATCTAATTTCAAATAACATTTATTAAACACTTCCTATGTGCCAGGTTCTGAACTTGGTTCCCTCATTTAACAATGTGTGTTTAATCTTCTTTGTTCTTGAAGCTATCACTTTTTTAAAAAATACCCTTTTTAATGTGATAAAGGAACTCTACCAAAGACATTGCCTTCAGTAAAACAAACCAGCTGTCAGACCAAGGACAGAAATGGCAGCCTTATAATTAACTAATCATTAATGGACATTAGCCAGATGACATTTGCAATGACTTACCCAGTGAGGTATGTGGCTATATGCACACATAATCAAATACTTCACCACGCCCAAAGCTTCACGCGAGGGCTGCCTTTCTACTCAAGTTCCCTTCTCTATCACGTGTGTTTTTCTATTTAGCGGGAGGGTCTGCAAGCTTTGATCTCTGCCAGGGCAAGGAGGGGATCCGGAACACAACTGAATAGGTGGGCAGCATCATACAGAGCACATAGCAAGCTCTTAACAGATAATTTTATTTGACTCAGATCAACCATCGTCATCTGTCACCAGTCACAATAGCTTTCTAACTGGTCTCCCTACTTCTCCTCTTGCCCCCCTAGAGCCTAAGACATAAGTTAATTATGTTATTCCTCTATACAGAACCATCCATGCTTCCTTTCTCACTCAGAGCAAACGCCAAAGTACTCACTATGGCTTACCCGCACCCCCACTTGTAAACCTCACTCCAGCCCACAGGTCTCCTAGTTGCTCCTCCAGCTCATTAATCACACTCCTGCTCAGGGCTTCGCATTTGCTATTCCCTCTGCCTGGAGTCCTCTGCCTTTAAATCCTCCCACAGGCACAGGGGGCTTTTTCTCACTCTACTGGTCTCAGCACAAACATTTCCCTCACCAGAGAATTCTTACCTGAACATGCTATCTTAAGTAAAGCACACACAGAAACACCCTTACTAGCTCTTTTTTTTTTTTTTTGTGAGGAAGATCAGCCCTGAGCTAACATCCATGCTAATCCTCCTCTTTTTGCAGAGGAAGACCAGCTCTGAGCTAACATCTATTGCGAATCACCCTCCTTTTTTTTTTTCCCCCCTTTTTCTCCCCAAAGCCCCAGTAGATAGTTATATGTCATAGTTGCACATCCTTCTAGTTGCTGTATGTGGGACTCAGCCTCAGCATGGCCGGAGAAGCGGTGCGTCAATGCACGCCCGGGATCCGAACCCGGGCAGCCAGTAGTGGTACGGGCGCACTTAACCGCTAAGCCACGGGGCCGGCCCCCCTTACTAGCTCTTGACTGCACTTAATTGTCTTCATAACACTTATCATGAGCTGACAGTTGTTTACTATTTGTTTATTTTCTGCTTCTTCCAACTATAAAGTAAGCTTCAGGAGGTGGTGACTTTTTTTTATTCATTGCTGAACTACAGCACCAAGAACTGTGCCTCATATACAATAGGCTCTCAATACATCATTAATGACTGTCTGAGTGAAGGAATGAGTCCAGATGTACAAGAAAAAACAAAAGTTAAAAATGTGTGATAAACTTAGTCACAGGTTGGGCCACTAAATTCCAAGCATCTTCAGGGAGCACGACTGAAGATTTCTCCCAATAAGCATGGAGGTCATTCTTATTAAAAGACATTCGTCAAGAAAAATAGAGGTAAGTTGAGGCAGGGATCCAGCTGAAGAGCCATGCTCGCTGCAAGGAGTTTGTATAACCAAAATATTCCAATTACCAAAAAAAGAAGAGTGAAAAGAACACCAGAAGCACATCCTTATTGCTAGCCCTATTTCCAGCCTTACAGAGGAATATAAGAAAGCTATTTGTGGGAGTTCCTGTTCTGGTACTAATGAAGTAACTTGTATCACAGTAACTCTCCCACAGATAAAAATTATAAACTCTGGGGAAAATATAATCAACAACTAACTGAAGGAACTGGAGAGCTACCAAACTAGGCAGGAAATGGAGGAAACTGAATGACTTTTATCAAAGAAGTGAACCATATTAGGTGATATCTATATTTAAATGGCCTTTCCCTTGGGGCCACTTTGCAGTCTGCACTGCACACAGCAGCTAGAACTCAAGAAGAAAGCTGCCATCTCACTGGCTTAAAAAGCTCGAGGTCAGGGTTGTCACAGTGGTTGGAAACTGTGAAGAGAAATCCCAGAACAGAGGACTGACAGAGGTAAGAAATCTGCATACACCTCCTCACAAATCCTTAGCTTACTCTTGAACTGGGAATACAGAGGGAAGTCCAAGTAGCCTGGCAGAAATTAACAGGGGAAAGGCTGAAAAAGCTGCCAGATATTTCATAAGCTGTCCATCATAGGGGAGTCAGAGTTTGAAGTTTTAATTCTGACAAGGTAAAGTGACTTGGTAAATACTTTGGGCTTTATATCAAAACTTCTGAGGGGAGACACCTTAAAAGTACAGACTATGCCTCAGGATTGTGATTTTGCACTAAGACCAAAGCAAAATTGAAATAGAGCTGCCCCAAGAAGGTGTACAAACAAGCCTCCCCAAGTTCAAGGTTATCACAGCCAGTATTCAGCTGCAAAAATTAATCTAGGACAAAATTAAACATTTTTCAGAGGAAGATAACAAAATCCAGAATCTCTGCAAAAAATTAAGAAAATGTCTTGTATACAATGACAAGTTCTAGACATGTAAAAATGTGACTCATAATCGAAAGATAAATCAGGCAAGAGAAACAGACCCTGAGATAATCCAAACATTTGAATAAGCAAACAAGGACTCTAAAGAAGCTATTAGAAGTATTTTCAAGGAATTTAAAGAGGGTCATAACGAGTAAACAAATGGGAGAATCTCAATACAAAATTTTCAACTACAAACAAATAACCAAATAAATTCTATAATAAAAGAAAAATATCTGAAATGAAAAAAATTACTGAATGATCTTAACAGCATATGCAAATGTTTGGACAGAAAAAGGACAATTCAACTTGAATAGAGATCAATCATATTTATCCAATCTGAAGAACAGAGAGAAAAAAGATTAAAACAAATAATCAGAGCCTCAGTCAAATGAGGGACAATTTCAAGTGGTCTAACACGTGTAACTGGAGTCCCAGAAGGCAAGAAGAGAGAATGAGGCAAAAACAGTATTTGAATAAATAATAGACAAAAATTCCCCAAATTTGGGGAAAACCAACAACATACTGATCAAAAAGTCTTCCTAAACTCCAAGCTGGATAAATACAAAGAAAACCACACCAACCTTCTAATAACAAAAGACAGAAAGAAAATCTTAAAAATTTCCAGAGGACAAAGACACATTGAATTCAGGGACCAGAAAACAATTAAGGGCTGGCACGTTATTGGAAACAATGGATGTCAGAGTGAATTGAACAAAATCTTTAAAAGACTAAAGGAAAAAATAACCTATCAATCCAGAATTCCATATGCAACAAAAATATCCTTCAAAAATGAAGACAAAAGTATTTTTTACAGATAAATGAACACTAAGAGAATTCATCACCAGCTGACCTTCACTAGGCTAAATTATGCTTCTATTCACAGTTAAGACAAGTATTATCAGATGGAAACTTCTATCTACAGGAGGAATGAAGAGTATCTGAGGTGGTAAATATTTATATAAAAATATCTTTATTTCTTAATCTCTATAAATGTAAACTGGCAGTTTAATACAAAAATTATAACAATGTATCACAGGGTTTATTATCCAGATGCAAAATATGTGACAAAATAGAACCAAAAAATGAGGGAAAGGTAAATAGAATGGAACTAAACTGTGGCGAGGTTGTTATATTTATGTGAAGTTGTACAACATCAACGCTGACTAGGCTGTGGAAAATTAAGCAAAGTTGAGGATGCAAATTTTAATCTCTAGAGGAAACACTAAAAAGAAAATAGTTGAAAAGCTACAAGAGAAATTAGAATATAATATGAAAAAGTATTTCATTTATCTAAAAGAAGGCATAAAAAGAAAGAACAGGGGCCATTCCGGTGGCATAGTGGTTGGGTTTGTGCACTCTGCCTCAGCCGCCTGGGGTTCACGGATTTGGATCCTGGGTACAGACCTACACACCGCTCATCAAACCATGCTGTGGTGGCATCCCATATACAAAATAGAGGAAGACTAGCACAGATGTTAGCTCAGGGACAACCTTCCTCAAGCAAAAAGAGGAAGATTGGCAACGGATCTTAGCTCAGGGCCAAGCTTCGTCACTAAAAAGGAAAAAAAAAAAAAAAAGAAAGAACAAAAAAAAGTAAAAGCAGACAGGACAAATAGAAAATACCTGGGCCGGCCCCGTGACTTAGCGGTTAAGTGTGCACACTCCGCTGCTGGCAGCCCGTGTTCTGATCCCGGGCGCACACCGACACACCGCTTCTCCGGCCATGCTGAGGCCATGTCCCACATACAGCAACTAGAAGGATGTGCAGCTATGACATACAACTATCTACTGGGGCTTTGGGGGAAAAAAATAAAAGAAAAAATAAAAAAAAAAAAAGAAAACACCTTACAAAATGACCGACTTATTTCCAAACTTATCAATAATTATATGAGATGCAAATGACTAAACACAATGATTAAGAGGAAAAGATCACTGAACTGAATAAAACATCAAGGCTCAACTGAATGCTATCTATAGGGATGCATTTATAACATAAAGACACAAAAAGTTGAAAGTAAAATGATAAAAAAAAATATACTCTCAAAAATTTAAGCATAAAAAAGTTAGTATGGCTACACTAGTAACACACAAAGTAAACCTCAAGACAAAGAGTACTACTAGAGATTTAAAGAGGGCTGTTTTATAATGATTAAAGGGTCAGATCATCAGGAAGATATATAAATCATAAATACGTGTGCACTTAAAATACAAAGTTTCAAAATGGATGATGCAAAAACTAGACAGATCTAAAAGGAGAAATTCAGAAATCCAAAATCATGGTTAGAGAAGTAATACCCCTCTCTCAGTAAACAATAGAACCAAGTGACAAAACAAAATCCATCAAGAATATAGTAGATTAGAACACACTACTGAACAAATTGTTCTAATTGATATTTATAGAACCCTATACCCAAGAACTGCAAAATACATATTGTTTCCAAGTACACAAGGTATATTCATGAAGACAGACCACATGCTGTGCCATAAAATGTCTCTATAGGAAATGCAAGTCAAAACAACACTAAGATACCACCTCACACCCGTTAGAATGGCTATAATCACCAAGACAAAAAACAACAAATGTTGGAGAGGATGTGGAGAAACAGGAACCCTCATACACAGCTGGTGGGAATGCAAATTGGTGCAGCCTCTATGGAAAACGGTATGGAGATTCCTCAAAGAATTAAAAATAGAGATGCCCTATGATCCAGCCATCCCACTACTGGGAATCTATCCAACGAACCTGAAATCAACAATCCAAAGAGGCTTATGCACCCCTATGTTCATTGCAGCATTATTCACCATAGCCAAGAAGTGGAAGCAACCTAAGTGTCCCTCGACTGATGATTGGATTAAGAAAATGTGGTATATATATACAATGGAATACTACTCAGCCATAAAAAAAGACAAAATCGTCCCATTTGCAACAACATGGATGGGCCTGGAGCATATTATGTTAAGTGAAATAAGCCAGAAAGAGAAAGACAAACACTGTATGATCTCACTCATATGTGGAATATAAACCAACACATGGACAGAGAAAACTGGACTGTGGTTACCAGGGCAGTAGGGGTGGGGGGTGGGCACAAGGGGTGAAGGGAGTCATATATGTGGTGATGGACAAACAAAAATGTACAACCCAAAATTTCACAATGTTAGAAACCATTAAAACATCAATAAAAAAAAATAAAAAAAAAAGTCTCTATATATTTCCAAATATTTTCCAAATATTGAAATCTTAAAGAGTATATTCTCTGAGAACATAATTAAGTTAGAAGTCTATAAAAATAAAATATCTAGAAAATCCAAAATAATTGAAAATTAGACAGCTCACTTCTAAAAATTAATGAATTGAAAAAATCACAAGGAAAATTTGAAAATATTTTGAATGGCATATTAATAAAAATATGATATAGCATAATCTAACGGATGCAGCTAAAGCAATGCTTAAGAGCGTTATTTATAGCTTTAAATACTTATATTAGAAAATAAGAAAAGTTTAAACCATGATCTAAGTTTCCACATTAATAAGACAGAAAAAATACCAAAGCATGTAAAAAGAGCAGGAATCAATAAAATAAAAAAGGACTAACAATAGAGAAAATTAACAAAGCCAAAAGCTAGTTCTTTTAAAATATTAATAAAATTGATAAACCCAGGAGAAAATCTTCATGACCTTGAGTTAGTCAAAGATTTCTTATACATAACACCAAAAGCATTATCCATAAGAGCAAAAAATTGATATATTGGACTTCATCAATATTAAAAAACTTTGCACTTCAAAAATGCCATTAGAAAAATTGAAAAGCCAAGACACAGAATGGAAAACAATATTTGCAAATTATATATCTCATATAGGAATTGTATCCACAATATGCAAAGAACACTTACAACTCAATAATAAAAAGACACATAATCCGATTTTAAAATGGACAAAATATCTGAATAGATATTTCCCCAAAGAAGACATACAGATGGCCAATAAACACATAAAAAATGTTCTACATCAATCATTAGGGAAATGCAAATTAAAACCACAATGAGATATATCATCACTCCCACTAGAAAGGCCAAAATAAAAAAAACAATAACAAATGTTGGGAGGATATGGAGAAATTAGAACCCTCATACACCGATGGTGAGAATATAAAATGGTGCAGCCATTTAAAAAAAGAGTCTAGAAGTTTCCTAAAAAGTTAAACATACAACCCAGCAATTCCACTCCTAGGTATCTACCCAAGTGAAATGAAACACACATCAACACAAAGACTTGAGATAAATATTTATAGCAGCATCATTCATAATGACTCCAAGTTGGAAACAACCCAAATGTCCAACAACTGACAAAACTAAATGGTCTATATCCATGCAATGGAACACTACTGAGCAATAAAGGAACAGAGTACTATTGATACATGCCACATATGGATGAATCTCCAAAACATTATGCTATGGCAACTACAGTTAACACTATATTGCATATTTGAAAGTTTCTAAGAGAGTACATCTTGAAAGTTCTCATTACAAGAAAGAAAAATTTTCTAACTATGTATGGCGATAGATGTAACTAAACTTATGCTGGTGATCATTTCACAATATATGCAAATATCAATCATTATGTTGTACACTTGAAACTAATATAATGTCATGTCAATTATACCTCAATAAAAAATAAATAAATAACATTATGATAAATGAAAGAAGCCAGACACAAAAGAACACATATTGTATGATTCCATTTGTATGAAATGTCCAGAAAAGGCTAATCAATAGAAACAAAAACTAGTTTATTGGTTATTTAGAGCAGGAGATGAGAACAGGGAGTGAGTGCAAATGGGCAAGAGAGATTTTTTGGAAGTAATGAAAATGTTCTAATATTGGCTTGTGGTGATGGAATATCACTAAGGCAATGTTACTAAAAATCACTGAATTGTTCACTTAAAATAGGTGATTTTTACGGAACGCAAATTGTACCTCAATAAAGCTGTTAGAAAAAAATTGATACACCCCTATCAAGACTGATCAAGAAAGAAAAAGAAAAAAGAACAATTCAGGAATGAAAGAGAGCTATCACTAAAGAGTCTACAGACATTAAAAGGATAATAAGGGAATACTGTGAATAACTCTATGTCGATAAATTCAACAATTTAGGTGAACCACACAAATTCCTTGAAAAAATGCAGCTTGATGAAACTGACACAAGAAGAAATAGAAAATCTCAATAGCCCTATATTTATTTAAAAAATTAAATTTAGGGGCTGGACTCATGGCATAGTGGTTAAGTGCAGCAGGTTCCACTTCAGCGGCCCAGACTCACAGGTTCAGATCACAGGCACAGACCTACACGCATCAGCCATGCTGTAGCGATGACCCACATATAAAGTAGAGGAAGAATGGCACAGACGTTAGCTCAGGGCTAATCTTCCTCAGCAAGAAAAAAAAAAGGAAAAGAAACTAAACTTATAATAATATTTAAAAACCTTCTGAAAAGGAAATCAACAGGCCCAAAGGATTTCATTGGTGAATTCCATAAAAAACATTTAAGTAAAAACAATACCAAAATTACATAAACTCTTTCAGAAAATAGAGGAGGAAGGAACACTTCTCAACTTATTTTGAGGCCCGTATAACCCTTATACCCAAATCTGCCAAAGACATTACAAGAAAAGAAAATTACAGACCAATTTCCATCATGAACATAGACTCAAAAACCATTAAAAAATATTAGCAAAGTGAATCCAGAAATATGCAAAAAGGGTAATACATCATGACCAAGTTCAGTTTATCGCAGGAAAGCAACATGAGGCTAACATTTAAAAATCAACAAATTGCATTCACCGTATTAACAGAAAACCCATATAATCATTTCAGTAGAAGCAGAAAAAGCATTAGACAAAATTCACTCCCATTCATGATAAACTAGGAACAGAAGGGAACTTTCTCAATCTGATAAAGGGCATCTAGGAAAATCTGTACCCAGGGGCCGGCCCCATGGTGTAGCGGTTAAGTGCGCGTGCTCCACTGCGGGCGGCCTGGGTTCGGATCCCAGGTGCGCATGGATGCACCGCTTGTCAGGCCATGCTCCGGCAGCGGCCCATATAAAGTAGAGGAAGATGGGCACGGATGTTAGCCCAGGGCCAGTCTTCCACAGCAAAAAAGAGGAGGATTGGCACAGATGTTAGCTCAGGGCTGATCTTCCTCATAAAAAAAAAAATCTGTACCCAATATAACAGACAATGGTAAAATATTGAACACCTTCCTTCTAAGATTGAGAACAAGCAAGAATATCTGTTCTACTTCTATTCAACATTGTAATGGAGGCTCTAGCCAGGTAAGAGAAAAACAAGAAACAAATACATAAAATTGGAAAGTAAGAAGTAAACTGGTTTTATTCCAAAAAAACCATGATTGCCTACACAGTACCTCTTAACAAATTTAAAAACCAAAAAATAGAAATACTAAGATTTAGAAATACCAAATGTTTCTAAATACTAAGTATTTCACTAGAAATACTAAGTGAATTTAGCAAGGCTGTAGGATACAAGTTAACACAAAAAAATCAATTATATTTCTTTTTTTATTTTATATTTCTATATACTAGAAGCAAAGAACTGGAAGATAAACTTTTTTACACTTGTACGTATAATGACATCAAACCCACAAAATAATAATGAAAAAAATAAAAGATGTGCAAGACTTCTACACTAAAAACTACAAAACATTGGAATACATGGAAAGATGAAATATGTTTATGGATTGGAAGACTTGATATTAAGATGTCAATTTTCCACAAATTGATCTAAAGATTCAATGCAGTTCTAATCACAACCTCACAAGCATTTTTTTGTAGAAACTGACAAGTTTATTCTCAAATTTATATGGAAAAACAAAGGACCCAGGAAAGGCAAAGACTCTTAAAAAGAAGTACTCAAAAAGAAGTACTTATTTCAAGACTTATTATAAAGCTTCAATAATCAAAACAACATGGCAGCATAAGGATAGAGAGACCAATGAAACAGAATAGATAACCCAGACATAGACCCACACATTTATGGCCAATTGATTTTTTACAAAGTTTTCAAGATAACTGAATGGGGGAAGTATAACTGAAAAGAGTAAAAGGGGCTGGAGCAAACAGATACGCATACGGAAAACAATGAGTCTCAATTCTCAACTCACAGATGTGAAAATTAACTCACCATCGATCAAAGACCTAAACTCTAAAGCTTCTAAACATAGTAGAAAACAGTGGAATATCTCACAACCTCAAGGAAGGCAAAGATTTAGAACACAGAAAATACTAACCAAAAAAAAAAAGATAAGTTGGTATTTCTCAATATAAAACCTTCTGCTTATCAAAGTCACCTTTAAAGAAGAGAAAGGGCAACCCAAAGACTGGAAGAAACATTTGAAATAGATATATATAGATAAAGATGTAAATTTATAGATATCTGACAAAGGACTTATAACCAGAAGATACAGAGTGCTCCTACAAATCAATAACCAAAAAACAAATAACTCAACTTTTCAAATGAGCAAAATGCTTTAATAGTCCATTCACAAAAGATGATATATGAATGGCCAATAAACTCATGAAAAGATATTCAGCATCATTAGCCCTCAGGAAAATACAGATTAAAACCATAACGAGATACCATTTCACACCTACTAGAATAAATAAAGTTAAAAAGACTGACAACAAATATTGGAAAGGATGTAGAGTAACTGGAAATCTCCAACATTGCTGGTGGAAGTGTAAATGGTATAATCACATTGGAAAGCTGTTTCGCTCGTTTTCAAAAATTTAAACCCACATCTACCCTATGAGCTAGCAATTACACTCCCACGTCTTTATCCAAGATAAATAAAAACCTAGATCCACACAAAGACTTTCACATGGACGCTCATAGTAGCTTTATTCATAATAACCAAAATCAACAAGAAAATGGGTAAACAAATTATTATATATTCATACAATGGAATAGACTTCTGACGTACAACATGGGTAAATCTCAGAAACATTATATTGAAAAAAACAGACACAAAAGAATTCATAACACATGATCCCATTTATATGAAGTTCACAAATAGGACAGTGGTTGCCTACAGAGGACGTGGGGATTATCTGTAAAGGAGCAAAAGGGAAATTTCTGAAATGATGGAAATGCCCTATATCTTGATTGGGATGTGGTTACACAGTATAAACCTTCATTAAAATCATTGAATAGTACACATAACATCTGTGCATTTCACTTTATGTAAATTTTTCCTCAATTTAAAAAGACAAGTTAAAATTTGCTTAGAAAAAAGATAAGAAAAGCTAATAGAGTAGAGTATTAGTTAGGATCAGCTCAATTATGCTGTGGTAACAAACAGCCCCCAAGTCTCAGTGCCTTAAGAAGGAGTCAGTCTCATGGTCAAATGCAACCTGCTGCCTATTTTGTAAATAAAGCGTTATTGGAACATATTCATGTCCATTTGCTCACATATTTTCTATGTATAACAGAGCTGAGCAGTTGCAACAGACACTGTATGGCCTGCAAACTAAAATCCTTATGTATTTTCAATTCAGCCTTTATGGACAGAGTTTGCTTTTTGACCCTTGGCTTAAAACCATAAAGGTTTATTTCTCACTCATGCTCCATGTTAATCAGGAATCAGCTGGGAGTTCTGTTCCATGTCATCCCCATTGTGGGACCTGAAAATGAGCAAGCTCTGAACGATCTTATACCAGCAAGTAAATGATCTGGCTCCAAAGTAACACATCACTTTTCCTTACAACTCCTGGGCCAGAACTGTTCACATGATCCCACTCACACAAGGGGACCAGAAAATACAATCCTACCATTTGTTTACACATGTGCCTGGAAGTGGAGGAGAACTGGGATATTTGCCAAACAGCACTAATGACTACCACAATTAAACTGAAAATCAATCAGTCCAGGTGTTTATTTCCAACAAACATGCATAACCCTGCTGAAATATTGCCCTACTGAGTAGAAGTCCTAATCATAAAAATTCCAAAAGTTGCCCCGACCCTTCCTTTTCGCTCCCATGTCGCTGGTTAGAGCAACACAGCACTGCTTTCTGCCCTCCTGATGGATCTAGATTGCAAATCTGACTAACCATCACCTTCACATTTAATATCCTTCAAGAGGAGATCTCATCCTCAAGAAGAAGTCAAGACTCTGTGACCCAGACTCTGCCAAACCTCTGAGACCCTGCATCCTCATCTCTCTCTGCCACTGGTTTAATTTTGTTGTGTTAGAATACAGCTTATAATTACCCAGGCATATCATATTGTTCCTGGATTCCATCCATACTTTTGTTCTTGTGGTTTCCAGTGTGTGGAATGCTCTCTCCTATTATTCTCACCCTTTAAGACTCAGCACAGTTATTATCTTGTCCAGAGCTTTCCATGACCAGCAGTTAAAGAGAACTAGACCATTATTGCACCAGATCCAAACTACCCAAACTGCTGCTATTGCACCGGATCCAAAGTAACCTAATCACATTGTTTACCCCACCAGGTTAAATGACAGCTAATTTACATAGTACTCACCAGGTGCCGGGCATTTTTCTAAGCACATTTCATATATCAATCCATTTTGTCCTCATAACACCCTACAGGTAGATACTAGTATCATCTATTTTCCAGATAATGACACTGAGGCACAGGGACATTAATTAATTTGTGCTAGTCCCACAGAGGGTAAGTGGCAGAGCTGGGATATGGCTGGTGGGCTCCGAGGCATACTCTTAACCACTCTGCTACCCTGCATCTCAATACAGAGAGCACACAGGTCTGTTTCCCATTGAGAGGGTAAGGTAATCAGCGGCAAAAAACAGCATCTCAGTCCTTTCTGTACCCCCAGGGCCTGGGTCATAGATATTTAGGCAATAGTAGCTGCTTAACCAGAGTTTGTTCAGATGAAATAAATGAGACCCTGGATTCCCCAAACCAACCTTTCTGCTAAATAAAGTCCTCTTGACTAGTGACATTTAGGAAGTGCACAGATAATTACCATATATACGTTTTCCTGGATCTTAGCCCTTCCTCCAGGGCAGGTGGCCAACTTGGAAATGGAGAGGTAGGGAGGGGCCCAATTAAAGATCATTAGACAATGACTACTCTAAGTCGGGACAAGCATCTATCCAATCATTCAGGAACATTTAAAGAATCTTGGCTATTTAGAAATGTGACAATTTGACTTCTCTGTGCAGAAAACAGCACAAAGCTTTCCTAAAAGTTTTTCTTCTTCACGTAATTATGCTTTAAATTGTTAATAGCTATAATTACAGAAGATGGCATTGTTGTGCTTGTAATTTTTCCTATTCCCCTTGGTATTTATTGATGATAAATGGCTTTATTAAAAAATAATGATAATTACCTTGTTTGGTTGTATATCAATACAGTTTCACTTTTTCTTTATTACCACTTATGGAATTTTATGGATTGCCAATATTTAGGTTTTTTATTGGTTTATATTCTCTTGACGGTATAAAAGGGTAGGGGGGGATTAACAATTTTATTTCTTCATTTCCTGACCCCCTAATATGCCCCAACTCTGTTAAGAAAGCAATCTAGTACATTGTGCACATGTTGCTATAGGAGGTTATAATTTTTACTGCTACGTAACTCTAACAATTAGCTTTATATCCCCAAATTCTCCTCCACAGGCCAGTGCCTCACCAAATAGTAGAAAGTGGAAGGCTCTTCCCCCACCTTTCGCCTCACAGAATCAGCACCTATAGCTCAAAACAAAGCTTCTTCTGCTGGGGCCAGGGTTTAAAATCTACTAAAGAAACTATAAGAAGATCATATAGGCAAGCAGCTGGTCTCAGTGTTCTCCAAAAGAAAACCCCATTTGGTTTACTAAACATCCACAGGAACCATCGCAGACACCTTCCCCACAAAAGATATCACAGCTCTTGGACAGTTCCCTTCCAAAAGAAACTCCCCTTAGACCTCATCTGACTTCTCTCTGGAGACTCTCAGCCCTTGAAGACTACACATCCCTTTGTTTATCAGTGGTCCTCCACTGGGGAACAGCCCAGTTTATATCCTCTGCAAAACATAAACCGAATCAAATCAATGACCCAAATGTAAGCAGTCCATGCTTCTTTGCAAACAATGCATTTTGCGGTGTTTCCATATGGAAACGAAGTCTGAGTCTTTAGCACCAAGAAGAGGAACAATATGAGCTCTTGTGGTACTTTACGTTTAAGTCAGCTGTTAGAAAGGAGAGAAGTACAAGCAAAAGACCATCATATTTGGATTCAGACTCCATCTGTCCAACCTTAGGCCATGTTCTTAACCTCTTTCCACCTTTCCTCCTTGCAAAAATGATTTCAGCAACACCTGCAACTCAGAAGTGTTGCAAAGAGCATTTACTCCTTGCAAGGAGTTACAAGGAGTTAAACTTCTGGCACATACTTGTTGTTTAATATATATTAGCTCTTTTTCTTTCTTCTAGCCCAGTGGTTCTCAACCAAGGCGATTTTGCCCCCCAGGAGACATTCAGCAATGTCTAGACATTTTTTGTGATCACAACTTGGTGAGGGCCATCCTACTGGCACCTAGTGGGTAGGGGCCAGGGATGCTGCTAAACATCCTACAATGTACAGAACAGCACCCCAAACTAGAATTATCCAGCCCAAAATGTTAATATTGCCGAGACTGAGAAATCTCAATCTGGTTCTAGACCAGTGTGAAATAATTTTTTCATTACGGTTGCTTATTGCCCACATATTCTGTCTCTTTAAATGAGCAAAGATTTACTGAGAACCTACCATATGCAAAGCTCTATGCTAGGCACACTCTTAACCATCTCACATATTTGGTTGTCTGCTGCCATTTTCCCAAGGCAACTCCCATCCTCAAATACTGTCCAACCCTGTGAACATCGAGCCTCGGCCTCCCCTTTCTTCTTGAGGCTGCTCTCAGCGGCCCTGAAGTCAGACATGCTGCATGTCACAGCAAAGACCTGTATTAATCAACAGTTCCAAATATAGCAACAGCAGTTTGAAAATCAAAGAATGGGCCTTGGGGACATCAATATTTGCATGTTCATAATAAATACTTAACTACACATCTGTGCAATGTTCAATATAGTTGCGGGAGAAAAAGAATATTTATGCTGATTTTTGTCAACTTCCACAATTCAAGCATCTGATGTGCTAAAGAAATGTAAAACTGAATAGTCGTAAAGATGACTTTAAATATATTTATAATATGCACTTAGGAATCAGAGACATGCTTGATTTACTCTGAGGTTTTTCTAACCATCAATTAGCCTATAGCTGCCCCTTGGGTCAGTGGAATAATTTTCCAATCTGTGCATTCAACATCCACTGCTTTCCTATCTGATGCTCACCTCTACAACTCATATTGACCCTATAACCTTAACTTTCAAGACTTGGTTTCATATTTTTATTCTTCTCTCTATATGTTATACATTTCTATGAGCATATCTCTCTTCGTGCAGAAGCCCCTAGTTACCATTTATTGTGGCTTTACAACCTGCCAGGCTCGTTGTAAGAGCTTTGTAGTCATAAGCTCACTTGACTGTCACAGAACCCCTACAGAAGCAGATGGTACCCTCTAATTTTACAGGGGAAAAAAATGGAGGCTTAGAGAGGTTAAGTAACTTGGCCGAAGTCACACAGCTAGGAAGTGTCAGAGTGAGTGTTCTCACCCTGTTTGTCTGGTTCCAAAATCCATATTCTTCACCCCTACACCAAATCAGGGGGAAACAGACCTCCATCTGGTAAATGCTCTTTGCAAAGAGGTAAGTAGTGGGCATACCCTTTGACCCAGCAAATCTACCTCAAAGAAACTCTCACCCACAAACGCTAGCTCATACACAGAAATATATATATGTAAATATATATGTGTGAAATATGTATGTAAAAAGATGTTTATTCTTGCATAATTTGAAAAGGAGAAGAGTAAATAATCTAAATAGGGGAAGCAGGCCCATGCTAGGGAATGGGGGAATTCTATACAAAATAGGGAGAATGTGGCAAAAAGGGCTTTGCTTACCCATTGTCCATTCCCTCTCCTTCCTTAGTAACAAAATCCTGATTTTATTCTGGGTGGCAATGCACTCAGCTAGAAGATTACATTCCTCAGCCTGCCCGGCAGCCAGGGATAGCTGTGTACTGGTAAATGTTTAACAACCAGCTCTCTTTTACACCAATTTCTATGGTGTATACTTTCCTACTCTGGCCAGCTTCAAGTGACCAAGTTGAGGTCAAGTGGCTCACAAAAAAACAGAGAATGTAACAGCTGGTTCTCAGAACCAAGGACGAGCCAGCTCCAGCACATGACTGGCTACATGAGCAACAACTTAAAAACAAATTTGTCCCTCCTTAAAAGTGCGACAGACAGCAAGCATGTGCTTTTTCTTTTCCTCTTTCCTTCTTCCTCTCTGTTACTTGGAATTCGGACGATATGACTGAAACTCCAGCAGCTACTCTGAGCCATGAAATAACTCAGAAAATGATGGTGGTGCAGGAAGACAGAAAGTACTGAAAGAAAAGAGACACTTTGTCTCTGTTGACCCCACAAAGCTAACATAAGAGCCGTGGCCCGCCTCCCTCTGGGCTTCTCTCATTGGAAAGAAAACAAAACTGCAATTTTAAGCCCCTGTTGTTTTGGTTTCACATTACATGCTACCTAACTAATACCTAACTAATACAGAGATCTTCAGAATTTTCTTTCATATCTCTATTACTTGTATCTTTTATAATGAAAATGTTTATTCCAGTATTATTTTCAAATAAAAAAGGCAAAAAAACATTTTTTTAGGAGTCAAGTAGTTGGGCCCTTAACAAGTGTTTCCAAGCTGCCAATTCTTACAATGGTGTCCATGGATCACAGAGGGAAAAAAGGAGACGAAGGGAAATCACAGGCCTGGCACATGAATCAAGTGGGCATGTCCTGAAAACGAAAGGGATAGACTGGAATCTAACCAAGTTCACAAACTGCCAAAATGATTTCTGGCCAAATAAGATTCAAAGGCCTCCTGAGATAAGCCTTGGGTGAAACTCACAACAGGTGATGGGGAAAGCACAGGATGTACTGCCAGGCCGACATCTCCAATCCAGGAAAACTCCCATAAAGCCTGCCCAATGGAAAGGGAAAGCAGCAAGACTCCATCTCCTGGTTCAAACAGCAAGGGCTCCCCGATTAAGGTGTCCCAATTAAGGGGACCCCAGAGGCTGTAACAAGGAAGCAGAAGACAGAACACTGAATCACCAAGCATGGGATGGAACAGGAAAATATGGAAGCCACTCTAGTTTCTGGGCGCAAAGGTACTGTCAGGGAGGGCTGTAAACAGCAACCTGGTGGTTAGGAAAGTCCTCAGGGAGAGCACAAACAAATCTAATGGGGTCTTCATGGTCATATTCCCCAAGTGGTCACAAAGATTATACTGAGAGTGACACAGCGCAAAATCAATCATTGTGTGATTCTTCTGCCTTGCCTTACACAAAATAACAGCCAAGTCCACTTGGAATGCATCTTTGTAGAACATATCAAGTTACTAGGCTCCACATGCATCCTGTGTGCCCAAGAGTAGGGCGTGTACCGTGGAAGAGGTCCTATGTGTAGGTCTCTGTTCTTGAAGATACTGCAATCTAAAAGATAAACAAGTTGTACATAGATAAAAATACCTAGAGAACCTCCATCTATGTTCAAGCATTAGATGTATACTCAATCCTTAACGGTTAAGAATTCAGAGAAGAAAAAGCAAAGAGGAATGGAAAAATCACACAGAGAATCTGGGTCAGGAAGATATGGGTCTTTATGGGTCTTTAGGATAGAGATCCTTCAAGCCAGAAAAAAATTAGAAAGAATATATTCCACGTGGGAAAATGGCAAACAATGGGTTCGAAACAATTATATCTCCAATGAATAATAAAGGAGCAAAGAGAAGGAAACTGGGGAGGAGGAAAGGATAATACTGGTGTAATTCATGGGTAATAATGTTGAAGAGGAAAAGAGGAAATTGTTCATTCTCTCATTCATATATTCAACAAATATTAAATGTGTACCAATTGGGTGCCTGGGCACTTGTTCTAGGGCCTCAAATACCAAACTAGGGGGGCTCCTACACAATAGGGAGCCCTGTGGGACTAAGCAGTGGGCTCCTCCTAATCCCTGGAGTTGATGAAAATCCACATTTTTCACACTGTCAAAAACGGGAAGATGTTGCAAGGAGAAGCAGCCCAGATTTTTCTAGGCCTCACCAGCTCATAACTGAAAAACAGGTAATAACCAACTCATGAGTAATGAGGCTGCCCCTTGGGCGAAGATCTCTCTTTTCCAGCGTTTCACACTTAGTGAAGTTGAGTCCACTTTGTGCCTTTCAATGTCCCGACACTGCCAATGTCCAGTGTGCCTTGAATATAGTGTATGTTCAGTAAAGATTTATTCATGGATCCTGTACCTGGTCTGCAAAGGCCCAAGCAGGGTCAGGGCCAGGGCTGGTCAGTCGTCCAAGGTGCCAGCGAATCATAACCTGAGGCTAAATGCATGACACGTGTCCCCTGGGAAGTGGTGGCAGATTTTTCACAATGCTTAATGAAACGGAGGGCAGGGGTCAGAGGTGCTTACAGTGAGAAACACGTAATGGATATTGGTATTTAAAACAGAAAGCAGCACTGGCTTTAAGTTAATGTTTCGTATCCAATAAAGAAGGATAAATATCTATCGTTTTGATAGATTTGGATAAATGAAGCATTAGAGGGGCTCTGAAACACCTTGTTACATGAAATTAATCTTGAGCAGAATATGACACCCAATATGGCTGGAGTCCATTAAGTAGCCACTTAGACAATGTAGGCTGTGCTTTAGGTCTAATAAGGACAGAATCAGGAAGGAGTCTAACAGGACAATTTTACCACTTCTGCAGCCCAAGAGCATTGCAAGCCAGACCAGCAGAGAATGTTTCCTAAAAATTCTCAATGTAGCCATCATGCCCCTGAAGGAGATATTAGGATAGTTTCACAGTCTCTTCCAAAAACCAACACAGAGATGATGCTGAGTGCTTAACGTCACAATATCAAAGAGTTGAGACTGGAGAGATCTCAAATCTCCATCCTTGGTCCACTTGAGAATGGGGAGACCTTTGTAGCTTCCAGATCCATTTGAGGACTTCCACAGAATCATGAGTGTTGGTGAAAATTTCTCTGGAATTGTCTTAGAGCAACTTTTCTCATTATGCAGAAGGAGACCAAAAGCTCAAACTGGAATAAAGTCAGAATATGGGAAGGAGAAGGACGCAAAGCCCAAGTACAACTAATCATGTCAGCCAAAACCAAGCCTAAAGAAAAAATGCAAATCTCCAAGAATGGAGATAACTCAGATGTCCAAGGAACAGAGGTACTGTTCTGGCAACCCCTGCTAATTTATGCAGGTGCATGCCACACACGTGTTACAGGGGCTCCTAGGTGTCCACGCCATGTGCCCACTGGCATAGAAGTGGATTTTGCTCTTATAGGAGGCCCATGGAGAACCTGGATAAGCAGATGGTGTCCTTTTAAACGTTGTGTTCAACACAGCAAGTAAAGACTATTTACCAGAAGACCCTACAAAACCTATTTCTCAACAAGTTAGATATTTAATTAATAAAACTTTTTAAAAATTAAGCCAGGAAAAAAAATACTCTTCTGTGTTAGTTTTGTCCACAGACCATCTGAATGAGACACTGTTCCTCCACTGTGGAGGGTATGAAGCAAAGCAGTGCTGCTGGTCACTCTAACAACACTTACCACCCAGCTATAATGCCAATGTTTTTAGAATCATCCTGGCTCTTAATTCCTCCAAGAAAAAAGTTTCTCCAAAGCGAAGCAAGTATTTCACTCCAGTATACCCTTATCATCGACTCCTATATCTAAATATGTTTCTTCCTTGATACTTTTGACCCACTTGAATTTCAGCAATATCTATCTTTCTCAACCAACCAATCCTTCATTCATAGTAATCATAGTTAACAAGTATATACCAGGTGCTCTTTTACATGATTTATTTTTTATTCTATATATTAAGTCAATCATCTTAACAACACTGTATGATAGGAACTATTACTATGCCCATTTTAGAGGTGGGGAAACTGAGGCTTAGGGAGGTAATTTACTATCTTGCCTGCAGTCACAGGGCAATTAAAGGGAAGACCTGGCATCGGAACCCAGCCATTTGGCTCCATCAGCCTTGCTTTTAATCCCAACACTATATTACATAGGTTTTACTTGCTCATTCCAAAGTCAAATAATATGAACTCAGACACATAATCCAGAGAAAAATGGTAAGAAAAAAAACTCTAAGTGTTCTTGGCCACATTTCTCCCCCATTCCTTCCACCTCACTCTCTGCTTCCAGTATTCAGCAATTAGGTATTTCTTCTGCCCCCCTGAAACATGTTTTTGATTTTAAAATTGCCATAAAAAACCCCAGCAAGCACAGGAGTGATCAAAAACAGGAAATCTATTGTTTATTCTGACGATGTAGACATGTCCTTGATATTGACGTCTTAGCTGACACTCTAGGTTTTGGGATTTTCACTTGACTAGAAGAAAGGGAAGAGATTAACAATACTGAGCACTTCCTCACTATGTGCCAGGTAATATGCTAGTGCTTTCACCTATATTACTCTCCTTAATACCAAAAGCAAATCCACCAAAGGTAATTAACAGAATCCCATCTTTAAAGACAAAGAAACAGACTGAGAAAAGTTAAGTATCATGGTCAAAGAGACTCACCTAGGAGTGATGGCATGCAGATTTAAGCCAAAACCTGATCTGAAGCTGAGGCTATTTCTGTGACGGCATGCTAGGCAGTAGATACCCTATCCTTTAAAACTAGAAACGATTCTTAGCTTTTTTTTTTCTTCTGAGCAGTGAGTCTTTACAGATTTACTGGTTGTTAAATGCTACTGACTCTAGCTAATTCCCAAATTAACTAGATTCCTTTCGGAGCTTGTAAAATGTGCTACACACTCAACTTCTGAATTTAGCATGCAAGATGATGACCACAGCAGTAAGAATGGTGCAACTCTCTTGTTAGAACAATGCACGCCTAAAAGCCTCTTTTTAATTTCTACCTTCTTTTACGAGGACTACGTGAACGAGGACACACCTAGGATACTGCATATTAATTTCAACACAGCTAATACCCCAAATGTCCCACCAATTTACTCTTCACTGACAATGATAAAAGAAAATGATTTATGCAGATCAATCATCTAGCTCATCAAGTCCTGGCCTGACAGCCAGCCTTCATCATTGCTATTTAAAAGGCACCGCTGACAGAAAAGACCGACTCTTTGATTAAGGGCCCTGTCTGGCTAACCTTTTATTTGAAGAATGATTGCCGCTGAGTGACAAATACTTTTCCATTCATTTCAAGGCAAAGATATTGACATTCAAATTCTTGATGGCTACACTGAGCAGATGCCACTGTTGGCAAGAGGCTTGAGAGCAACAGCAGGTACGCCATGGCTCTGGGGGAGAGGGGAAGAAAGAATAAAACTAAAACACACACGCCGGCACTGGCCAAAGGTTCTCAACCAGTGAAAGCTACGGGTCTCTCAGCCAGATCCTCTTTCCTCAGTAGTTATCAAAGAACATCTGTTTGTAGTTTCGCCCCAGTTCTCTTCTTAAAAGTGCCCTTGTGTCACCTTGACCTTACTTGGAACTGCACAGGCAGCGAAGACTCAGAGTAAAGAGCAGCTCGGGAAAGTGCAGTTCCCAGCCCCAGGAAAAAATGTCCTCCCTCTCCATCCTAAATCACGTGATCCCAGCAGACCTCAAGCTATGAGGACTGGCCTCATAGGACTTTAAGTGACTGAATACAAAGTGGAAGAAAAATCACCTACAAAAATCAAAACAAGAGTATTTTATCCTATCAGCTAAGGAGAAAGAAGAGAAAAAAATACAAAAAGAAGGCAGGGATCGACAGAAACGGAGTAACCAAAAGAGACAAAAATTAAGCTTTTAAAAAAGGCAATTTTTCTAATCCTTTTCAGGTGGATTTCTACTTTGGTCAGTACCACAAATATATAATGTAAACATATCCTCATGGCAGGATTATTTAGCTTATTTTTATTTCTTAAACACAAAATATCACTTTAAAGGGAAGTGGGAAAATTATGGATTAAGGAAGGGTATTTGTGATAAGAGCCATCACAAATCCTCAAGATTAATCATTTCCAGGAACAAAATGAAAATACCTCAGCAGGTCATCAGTGATTCCTTCTAAATCTTGCCAAGATGCAAAGCGTAGGTTTCTCGTGTCTCACTAGGGAGAGGGTATCGAAAAAACTATAGCTCTGACCTTCCAACAAATTCCCAGTGGGAGAGGCAGGGGACAGTAGAGACACAGACAGAACCTTCTCCTCCATCATCCCAGGCCCAAGAAGTGACCCAGGCAGCAGAATAGAGGAAAGTGGTAAGTCTTCAAAGAAAGGGAAAATCTGGGTTTGAATCCCTTGCTACTTACTAGCTGAGGGATCTGGAGCAAGTTCCTTTCTCTCCCCAATCCTCTGTTATCCCATCTGCAGAATGGCGATAGTAATGTTTACCTTGCAGAGTTATTTGTGAATATTAAAAAATATGTGTTAAATAAAGCAACTTTCCCTTTCCCTTTTCCCCTCCTTTCTTCTTCTCTTCTCATCTTTGCTCACTTATTTTACGGGAGAGTAGACCATCAAGGGTATTGGGGGAAAAACCACAAGATTTACAGTTACAAGGCTAAGCTATGACTCCCAGCACAGACACTTATTACCTGTGCAACTACGCAAGCTTTGGATACATTACAAGTTGAACCTCAATTTCCTCAACTTTAAATGAGAGCAGTCATAACAGCCTCACTGTGTTACAATGAGAACAAATAAGATAATGTTATTGTTAAAGCACTTTATAAATTTTAAATCCATATAAAAACGTTTGCTGTTGTTACTGTTGTTCTCCAAAAACGGGATACTTCACCCCATTTTTATCTTTTACCATAATTCTCCCATTGATATTTCTCAGGGTAATAATAAATCAATAACCAGTTAATTAATCAATAATTATAATATCATCTCCCTTCCTCAGAACTATTAGGTAGTTGCTTCCGCAACTGTCTGGAAGAAGTACCAGGTAGAAATGATGTTTCTCTCGTAACAAAAATTTATTGGAGGTTATTATGAGCCAGGTTTTGGGACAAGGAGGTGAATGAAAAATGCAAAATTCAGTCAAGTGGAGCAAAGAGACAAATAAAGAAATGATTTCAATATTGCTGCACCATATAAGTACAAAGGACGCTGAGGATGCCAACGAGGCAGGGTGTGACGACCTGGGGGAGTAAGGGAAGATTTCACCACAGTGGTATTACCCCTGGGTCTTCAAGGGTGAGTAAGTCCTCACCATGTGGAAAAGGAAGAAAAAGGTCACTTGGGGAAAGAGAATGTCAGGTGCAAAGGCATGGAGGCCGGAGAGAGATCACATGCTCTGGCAGGGACAAGGGAAAGTTCAAGATATCCTATAGATTTAAGACTAACTCCTTTAGGTGATAGGGATTTTGAAGCTGCTGTGTTATGGTCCACGGTTTAGATAAAAGGCTGGACCCACAAACATTGGCTGGGCACCTACTCTGTGCTAGAAACTGGAGAGACAGAGATGAAAAAGACTACCTGACACTCCCTCTGGGAGGGGAGCTAGGTATTTTTACTTGCTTTCAAGCAATATCTGAGTAGCTACCCAACTGGGTACAATGAGGACCCCTGGCACCAGCACCTGTGGCTTCATGTTTGGCCTTGGAACCTGCCTCTCTTACCCAATTTGCTGATGTGGGTTCCTGCTTTTCTGCTTGACCCTACTGTTTCGTCTCTCTGGACTCTGATGCCAACTGTGGATCACCCACTTATGCGCTGAGAGCTCTGTCCTATAGTTTTCTGCCTTCCCTCCCTGATGCTAGCCTACTGCTGTCCTGCTTTGACCTGCAGCAATCCTGGGGATTGCCCGAGTGCTCCTGAAATGGTCTCTAAAAGTGAGTAGGTCTCTATTCCAAACCTTTGCCCCTTGACCCTGCATGCACCCCCACCACAAGTGTGGGAAGGATGAGGCTATGTGTTCACCAAATCTTGTTTCACTGTCCTCTAACTGAGCACACAGGAAGACAACATTTGACAACCTCTCTTACAGTTAGTTTGAATTCTGGTCAATACAGGAAAAAAGGGATGTAAGCCACTCCCAGGCCTGGCCCTTAAAAACATCCCAGTGTAGACCCTCTGTATTAGTTCCCTAGGCTACTATAACAATTACTACAAACTTACAAACTTCGTGGCTTGAAACAACAGGAATTTATTCTCTCACTTCGATGGATACCAGAAATCCAAAATCAAGGTGTAGGTAGGACTACATTCCCTCTAAAGGGTCTAGGGGAGAATCCTTCCTTGCCTCTTCCAGCCCCAGGTGACTCTCGGCATTCCTTGGCTTGTAGCAGCATCACTCCAAACTCTGCCTTTGCCTTCACATGGCCCTCTTCCCTGTATGTGTGTCTATGTCAAATCTCCTTCTCCTTTCTCTTGTAAAGACACCAGTTTTTGGATTTAGGGCTCTCTCAATCCAGTATGATTAAGGACCCATCCCAAGATTCTTAAATAATTATATCTGGAAAGATTGTATTTCCAAATAAGGTCATATTTTGAGGTTCCAGGTGGACATCAATTCGAGGGGTCACCATTCAACCCACTACACCTCCCATGCAAACCTGGAGGCCTCATGATCCAGATGGTGCAGTAACCAGACGTCAGAGGCTTCACTGAGCCAGATCCCTGAGTGACCGTGCAAAACAGAGTTCCCCCAACACCCTCACTGGGCACTGAAATTGAGCTAAAAACAAAACTCTGGGGCGTTAAGCCACTGAGATTTCAGGGTTAATTTGTGACAACAGCAGAGCCCATCCTGGCTTGGCTACTACTCAAGCTTCGTGCCCTCGCTCTGCAATCCAAACACTGTTTATGGGCCCAGGGCTAACATGCAGCATTCTCACTTGGGTTCAACTTTTGCTCAAAAGCCCTTTTAGGTTGCTCTTGCTGCACATCCCAGGAATTTCTCCCAGAGCTTTGCTTGGCCTGGATCTGACTGTTTGGGAGGTTTCTTGTTTTCCCTGGGTAGTTATCATTAGGCTTTTGCTGATAACATCACTGTTTTCTCTCCTGGCCTCAGAGGAGATGTGGTGGCCAGCATGAGTGAGCTCTTGCTTTTATTAGGGCAGGGAAGAGGGAGAAAGGGGTCGAATGTTTTCCATCTCAATTCATCCAAAAACGAACCAAGAAAAACAGTAGCTAGTGTCCCTTTCTTACAGAAGTGGAAAGAGCACCAAGTTTCAGCATCATGCTGCCTTGGGTAAAATTTCACATCTCTGCAAACTCAACAGCTATGATACTTTGAATGTTACTTATTATCACGGAGCCCTAATTCTCTTACCTTTAGGAAAAAAGGTGAGGTGAACACCACCTTTCCACAGAGTGGCTGTGAGGATTAAATGATACTAGATAGGTGTTTGCCTGAGTACTCTGATCATAGTAATTACCAGAGAAGCCTTCCTATGGACAGGCCAATTTATTCCCACTTGGATTTTCTCCCCTTCTGGGCCAAGGGGACAGGGAAGCTGGTATGAAACCATGATCTTCAGTACTGGTCTCAGTAACACCCAAGCATTTTCTGCTTTTTCTCTAGTTCATCCTTTTGGAAACTACTAATCTTCTTGGAAACAGCTTACAAGATAGTGGACAGACCAATCTCATCTCTCTAATCAGCTGAGTTTTGCTCTTTAATACTTCACGAGAGTTCATTTTGATCCTCCAATTAGACTGAAAGCTGAAGGTAGGGACTATGTCTTTTCCTATTTCTGTAAACCCCACAGAAGGCAGCACAATGACAAACTGGCCATAGGTGCCTACCCTATACTCTACAGAGAAAACAGAGGATGGAAAGTTCCCATGACTAAGACAGGATTTGGCCTCCAATAACATTCACAAATTAATGGGCAAGTATTAACGTTAGCTGGTATACTCACAGAGCAGAGGGAAGGTAGCTGAAGTTGAAACACTTAAGAAATGGACCAAAAAGAAGGAGAATTCATCTCCACTCTGGGGATTTGGTGAATCCCTCCATAAATAAATCAACTACTGTCTGTTTATCACCCCCTGCCCAGCAAAAAAGTTTTGGATCAGCAAAACTTACTCTTATAATTGTATGAAAGGGTTACAATAAATTGTATGTTATACGTTATATAGTATATGTTATATAATACATGTATGTTATATATAAATTTGAAATTCACATTTATAACACCTGCTTTGTGCTGGGCACTAAGTGTTTTACCTATATATTAACTCCTTTAGTCTTCACAACTCCACAACATAAATGCTATTGTTATCACCATCTTACAATGAGGAAACTAAAACCCAGAGAGGCTAATTTGCCCAAAATCACAGAACTAGGAAGTATCAAGGCCAGGAGCCAGATTCTGGCAGCCTGGCTCCAGAGTCCATGACCTCAGCCACTGGGTCACATTGACTCTCATGGGGGCAGGGGTAAGGTATAAAAGTGAGCACCCAGTCAGGATGGTACCTGGCAGAGGCGGCTTACAGATTATATAGATTGTGAAGACATAGCCCTTCAACAAAAGAAGTAGTGGCAGGAGCAGGTAACTGATCTGGCAGCCATAGTTATAAGGGGACAGCCCTATATAAGAGAAGAGCTGGTGACAACCAACCTTAACAGTAACAGGAGCCAGATGGAAGCAACCCCTAAATGAATGCCTTTGGTCTGTGATGGGACTAACCCACGATTAAGGCCCTGAATAGCAACAGCATCCGAGGGCCCAGAAACACACAGCTCTAGCAGATTGAAGACAAAGGATAAAAAAGGTGCTGGGGAGAGGTTCCAAAAAGCCTCAAAAGTCTGTTTTGAGCTTCACATCTTTAATGTACAAACTGCTAGGGGCAAGAGACAGCTAGCTTTCCCACCTGCCCTACGAATCTCGGCAACCCATACCCTACACTTGCTTACCATTACTGAATAAATCATTTCATTTTCCTCCAGCTTTGGCCCTGCGCCACAATAAACAGGGAATAAATCGGGGCTCCCCACTCAAGGTTGTCATCAAAAGCAGAGAGAGCAATGGCGTTCTCTCCCAGACTCTGCAGCCCTCGTGGGCAATGTCCCCACCTCCCTCTCTAAGCACATCGGAATGAGCAATATTTGACGGTTGATTCTTTCATCTCTGCAGCTTTGAAAACCTCAAACGTCATATCAGATCTACAACAAAGAGCAGGGACTTCACGGGTTGACAGCACGGCCATAATTAAAGACGACCATCAATAAGCTGCCATGTTAAACAATGCCACGTTATAACTGCTCCAAAACCAACTGTTTACCTTTCAGACATTTCTATGGAAAGGTTTAAACAGGTGCAGTTTGAATTGTTTTCATAAAGATATGCAAACAGGAGATAGGAACTTTTCTTCTCTTTAAGACAGAGTGTAATGTACAGCATGCTATTCCCTTGCTAATAGTGTCCAATTGATTTACTCAGGGGAAATAATCTCTGGTAACTGATAAGAATATGAATCCAAAAATAGCACTGAAAATATTACAGGGACATTGCCAAAGACGAAACGGGTAACAATCCAAAAATTTCCATCTTAAGTTCCTTCTGGCCCACGGACCTCAGTTTCCTCCTTTGTATAATAAGGAGGTTGCATTTCAAGCTTATGTTGACATGCAGAAGACTTTCTCCAATGCAAGTCCAATAGAACGGGAAAGACCAAGAGTGTTTTGGGGGTAGATCACGGGCCCTCTTGCCCCACAATGTCTCCAAAAGATTTCTAGAACTTTGGAAACACTGGACTGAATCATCTCTCTTAGTTCTTTCCAGGACCAAAATTATATAATTCTCAAGACAGAGGGGAAAAAAGGTGTAAAACACTTATTCCATCTTTGGTCCACAATGTTTTTCTTACTGTTTAGCATCTAAGATGCTGAACGAATACTGTCCTGAGTCGATGAATAATAAAGGAAGTTTTAAATAGCTTCTTCTCTGCTTCTCCTTGAGTTTTGGGTAGGACTAACTATATCAATAGCAAAAAGAAAGAGGCGACATTAAAACAAATTATAAGTCTCTAGTTTACAAACTGAACTCCTCAGCTGGGTATTCAGAGCTAGCTCAGTGTCACAATCCCCAGACAGGTCTGAGATGAGCAGAAGGAATGTGCTCCCCACGCTTTTCCTCTGCCTTGCAATCTTGTGCCAGCTTCCTAAGGCCTGCGCCTGTCACATTTCTAGTTCTGCCAATATGCTGGAGACCTCCAGAGGTTTCTGGAGCTCCTGAAAAGTCAGTCCATTCAAAGATAGCCAGGAACTTTGTCTGCCTTGGACGATGTCATAAGAATTGAGGTGGGAACAAGAGGACTGTTCTGTGGAACCACCAAGAGATCCCTTTGGAGCCACTCAAGCAGAGACTCCCTGAGTGGGATTTGTGATGTTTCTCCACGTACAAGGGCTGCTTATCACCTCGTGTGTACAACTCACACATGGTGGGGGTACCACTGGGCCAGGATCACTTTGGCTGTGTTTAAGGCCCCCATGGGACATCATGATTCATTATGTGGACCACTGGGGAATTTTCTGATACCTGATATGATACTATTAGAATAAGTGTAAAGAGTTGTTGCTTGTTTCTTTGCAGACCAAAGATCTTAAAATTTATAACAATAGAAAAATCTCCAGTGCTTGTTTGGGACAGACCAAAAGAATTACAAAGGCTAAATCTGACCTCTTTCTATAAAAATGATATAGAGAATCCTTAACTGGACAGACCTAATCTCACTGCTAGGTCCCTCCCAATGAGCGACCCACAAAGTCTCCAAAGAGGAAAATTCAAAGCACAAAGCATCTCACTTCTATGAAGGGGGAGCTGGTGTCCAGCTAGCTCCAACTGACTAGGGCAGAGTCAAATGAAGATAGATAAAACCATACTTCCAGACTGAGGATGGGCCTCGGGATCCTCCCCAACCCTCCCACCACCACTAACATCATTCTTGAGAACCCTGTTTCCTTCTAGCCTGGAAAGCTCCATTTTGAAAACAATGACCCTTTATGAAGAACTTTCATCCCAACTTAAGTTCTAAAAAATCAAAGAGCCAATATGTCTGAGCTGGAAAAAGCTTCCCTCAAGAATCTGGGAAAACTGCCTTGGGAGGTTTGTATTTAGTGGTAATATCTTCTCCTTTAACTTGTCAGATTGCCTTGCTGTTTTCAGAATGAAACCAGATATAAATAAAGCAAAAAAAAAGTGTTCGAGACAGGCTACTGATCACAGGCTTATTTGCTGAGTTGAGAAGCCACACGGTTTTCCAAGCATGGTTACATTATAGTAATATGCTTTGTCATAAATTTACTATATCCTTCTGCTTGTCTATAAAACCGTCTGCTCCTCGTCTTTCTAAACTTGGCCTGGATACAGAACTTTTAGCTTAAAATATCTAACAATATGTCATATCCACCAGAAGATACATGACAGCTATTTCTAAGATACATAGTATTATTAATTGGTTTTGAATGTAATTGAACTGTTATGAATCTAAAAAGTATAAAAATGACATTTAGCCATCAACAGTTCTTGAAACATTATATACACAAAAAAAGAAATACTAACAAGTCCAACAGTACTCATAATTTCAAAATTATGCCCTTTGAAGCCAAAATGACATTAAGAGAAACAGAAAGAATGTAAGAACTTAAAAATAAAATTGTAATGCTTGAAAATATTTAACTCGCCTTCTGATAAAAATTAAGTGTGAGCTAAACTATTTTTTATGTTTACAGGACTGTCAAACAATGTGCTGTCTCCTTAAACTATTTAAAGAGCTGCGTGGAGAGAGTGTGGAGGGGATCTGCAAGAAACAAACAACGTGGACCGGAGGAACAAGCAGATTTACTTCAATTTACTCCGATTCACTTAGAATTTACTGAGCACCTACTATCGTGGAAGATAAAAAAGAAAGATACAGTCTAAGCCTTAAAGGAGCTCACAAACTTACTGGGGGGACAAGAGAGGTGCACAAAATTGTAAAATAATGAAAAAAACTATCTTTGATTAAACACCCAAATGAAAGATCTGGTAAGTCAGCAATGTGCAGGGTTAGAGCATGAAGAACTCAATGTGAGCCAGGGTAGTAGAGAAGGCTCCACGGAAGAGCTAGAATTTTAGCTAGATTTTGAAGACTGAGCCATATCTATAAGAGATATAGAAGGCCAGAGGGTATTTACAGTAGGAGAGGCAGCTTCAATAATAGCCTGAAAGCTGAGATAAATCTAACTTGTTGGGTGAAGGGTGAACTGAAAAGGAGTGGCCCAGCCAAAGGCCTGGACCTCAGGTTACCCACAACTCAAGGACATGGAAAACATTCCTCTGACTCCTTCTTCCCAATGGTTTCTCATGGCCTGCTTCATCAGAGATCCACTGACGGAATTCTAAGGCTCCCAGTGTCCCTCTCTCACCAGACTTGCGCTCCACTGGAGCCACACAGGAGGAACCCCACAGGGTTCATTATTATATGAGTCAGAAACTTCCTTCCCCTGGCTCCAGGGACTGTGCTCACTGTAAGAACCCTTCAAACCGGCCAGAACTGGAAGTAGTCACTCCCTTCATCCATTTAACATATTACAACCTTTCTACTGTGGCCTTTCTGCTCTATCCCGAGATCAGTGGTTCTCAACCAGGGGCCACTTTGTCCCCTAAGGGACATTTGGCTATATCTGGACACATTTTAATTTTGTCACAAAGGAAAGGAGGATGTGTTACTGGTATCTAGTGGGTAGAGGCCAGGGATGCTGCTCAACATCCTACAACGCACGGGACAGCCCTCACAACAAAGAATTCTCCAGCCCAAAATGTCAATAGTGGCACAAGGTTAAGTTGGAATGAATATAAACATTCACAATATTTTCTGAACAAATTTATTTTATGAGATGGAAAACTTTCCTTTTTCTTTTCTTTTTTGTTAAACTTACCCAAACCCATCGACTTCCAGAAGACTCAGCCCAAATTCCAAGGTGCTGTGCAGGGCAAAGTTGCCTGATCCATGCAGCCCTGATGAGTCCCCCGGTCCCGCCCCATAAGAGAAGTGCACTGAGGGGAGGAGGCACTCTGGCAAGGAAATAAGTCCTCCACTCGGGCAAACAATACACTCATACCTAAACCCAACTAGAAACGAGCGGATATTGAAAGCCAGGGCATGTTGCTCCCTTTGTGCCTTTCCAAAGCTAGATACACTCTACACTCTATGTACTTAAATTTCAATGGGGAGGAAATGCATTATCCAAATATTTTCTATTTAAGTACTTTCAGTTTTGAGTTTGCACAGGGAAACAAAAGTCATCATAACTTGAAAAGATCCACTAATGAACTGACCATTTGAAAAACCGGTTCCCACTCAAACATCCTTTCCAAGTAGCATCTATCCCTGATGCTTGTATTGACAGTTCAAGCCCATCTGGTGGTCAAACGCCATATAAGCTCCCAATGTGAACCAACTGCAAGATGAAATGGAAGCATCTGCAAAAGATGTAGGGATTCATGAACTCGACTGAAGTGATGCTGCAGAAACATTCCAATTACATGCAAAATCACTGATTTTGCACCCTTAGACCAATTGAAAAATAGAAAATGAAGAGGTAAAACAATAAGAATTTCATGAGACTGATTTAAATATCACAGCATTAAGAAAGGCTCATAAAATTGATGAAGTCCAATTTTGCAAAAATAAACAACTCGTAATTGTACAATAAAAGCAAACATGAAGTAAAAGATACATGGTGCCAGCATGTAATTTTGTCAGAAAAATTATGGGAAAAATTAAATTAATAGTTGAATTTTTGGGGGGTTCAAAGAATTAGACCACAGCTGTAATTACAACTGGAAATGTTTTTGATACAAAACATATACATAATTTTGAGTTTTAGCTTTTAAGATTAAATCTCCAACTTCTTTTTCTCCCCACATTTACTATTACACTTTGCTTTCCCTTTAAGTTGATTCACCTTAGGTGATCCTTCTCCAGTATGAATTACTTTTTTGTGTGTGTGTGAGGAAGATAAGCCCTGAGCTAACATCCATGCTAATCCTCCTCTCTTTGCTGAGGAAGACCAGCTCTGAACTAACATCCACTGCCAATCCTCCTCCTTTTATTTTTCCCCAAAGCCCCAGTAGATAGTTGTATGTCATAGCTGCACATCCTTCTAGTTGCTGTATGCGGGATGCAGCCTCAGCATGGCCGGAGAAGCGGTGCGGCGGTGCGCGCCCGGGATCCAAACCCAGGCCGCCAGCAGCGGAGCACGCGCACTTAACCGCTAAGCCACGGGGCCGGCCCACGAATTACTTTCATACCATGAGCCTCCTCCTGAAGATCCTGACCACCGGAAGCAAAAGCAGAATGACAAGACAGGCTACATCCCTTTCCCAGTCCCAGCTCGTTTGCAAACTTGCCCTTCCCACACCTGGTGATACTTCACAAAAGTGCCTAATGGCCTCCCCCCACCTCTGACAACCACAGGTGACTTCCAAAAAGCAAAAACTAGAAGATATAAAGAAAGTCTGAAAGCAGAAACAAAAAGCCCTCCAAAATCCATACCAAAATCCCATGCTCTTAGAATAAAATTCCAACTCCCAACCAGGCCCCACCAGACCCTGGGTAATCTGGCCTCTGCCGGCCCTTTCTACTTCCTCTTAAACCTCTTTAAGCCTCTTCACCCTCTTTAACTAAGCAGCCACATGGATCTCTCCGGTCCTCAAACTTGCCAAGCCTTTTCACACCTTGTGCACTTTGCATGTACTGTCCCCTCTGTCTGGAATATTCCTCCCCAGATCTTTCCATTCTGATCCACAAGTCTCAGCATAAATGTTCCATCCTGAAATGACTTTTCCCATCGGCCTATTTAAAGTACCCTCAATACTGTATATGTTCTTAGCAGACATTGAAAAACTATTTGTTAAATGGATGGGTGGATGGGTGGGTGGGTGGGTGGATAGAGTTAGTTTGTGTGAAAGAGTCAGTCAATATCTACTGTCAATAGCCATTATTCCCTAAGGCCATTTTCCAAGCAATTGTTTCTCTCCCTTGGATCATTTGAGATTGAATCAGTGAATCCAGAGCTGGGCAGGAAGGAGCCTGATTAAGGTCACTGCACCAACCCCCAGGGATGGTTCCCTATCATCCATTTTCTCATGCTGTGTGTCAAGTCTTGCTTCCAGTCCCTCCAGTGGTAAGGCTTCTCTTACCTCCCCACAGACATGTCTACACACACTCCCTCTCTATTGTGAAATTTGTCCTGATTTTCCCAGCCTAAATTCCTCTCTGCTTAACTTCACCCCATTACTCACAGCTATCTCCCTCTGGACTACAGCTAACGACAATTCTGTGGAACTCCCTTTCTCTTCCTGGCTTCCCACAACTTTCCAATTCCACACCCTATTCCTTGATGAAATGGCATGGCATGAGACCCATGCAGGAAGAGTTTACACAAATGTTCTGAATTAGAAATCGGTCACCATCAGCCTCATCTCACCCACCCATCTCTCATCCATTATTCCCTTGCTCCTTCCTCCCTCCCCCAGCCTCCACAAGGCCAATCTGGTTTTATTTTCCCATTATACAATGCTTTCAAAATATAGTCCTCTGCTTGAATATAAACAGCAAGTTTCTAGAAGGCTACATAAGAAGTTGTTAGTGATGGTGGCTTCTGGGGAAGGGAGGGTTATGGGGGAGAAGACTTATTTTTGCTGATACCTTTTTGTGCTTTGTATTAATAACTGTGTGCATATACAACTATTTTTTAAATAGTGGTAAAATACACATAACAAAATTTACCATCTTAACCATTTATAAGTGTAGAGTTCAGTGGTATTAAGTACATCCACATTGTTATGCAACCACCACCACCATTATAAAACTTTTTCCACTGAAATATTTTTAATTAAATGTTTAAAAGTGCAGTTCTTGATCAAGTAGCTATACAAAACAAAGGATAAGACAGGAGTGAGGATGCTATGCCTGGCATAAGCAATCAAAAACAAATATCAATGTCGCTTAGCCATTCTTGATGTATTAAAAACTAAAATATAGGGTGACATACACTCTATAAAAATAAGAATAAGGGGAGAAAATGAATGAAGTACAAAAACCAAAAAAAATATGGCTTTATTCTCCCACACATACTTATAATAATGATGGACCAAAATAAGTATGTGCGTTATTAGTCTAGTATAGAGAACAGACATCTTAACAAAACACAATTATGGCTATCACAGCGGTTTATGAAAAAAAATTATTAGCTTTATTACTACAAAAGTAGTTTGAATAGGAGTCTTCCAGCTGTTAAATCTGATGGTCAGAACACTGCCAATTTTCTCTGCCATGTAGTCTTTTTTTGCAGTGGGGAACTTGTTGCAATTAAGGGATTTTCTCACTTCTTAATAATTCTCACATTTGGAAGGTTTTTCCTGTATGTAACAATCCAAGTAGTGGTATCATACTCAGCTCCTTTTATATAATTTTATAACTTGCCTGCCACATATGAGGATGGTGATTTTGTGTGTCTCCAGTAGCTGTTCTCAAAGTTAAATTTCCCCAATCTGACAGCATGAAGGCTGAAGCAAACCTCTGATTGCAATTTCTGCAATCAAAACACTCCCTCAAATCCCACATGTTTCATAGGACATGTACACTTTGCCCGTCCCTGATGGGTTCCAGCTTCCATTAAGTCTGACTTTTCCTTGGAGTAAGTGTTCTTTCAACACTGATATTTCAGTTCTGAATTACAGGCGCTAGTTGATCCAAGAAAGGCTAGATGTCTGAGGATGTCTAGGAGACCGGTTATGTTTAGTAATTAAAAAAAAAAATCCCCTCAAAGCATTTTCAGTTTGCAACTCTCAATGATCCCTATACATTTGTTCCAAATATCGATCTCTATCACTCTCTCTCTCAAGCCCACGCTCTGGCTTGTGCATACGCTCTCTCTTTCTCACACATACACATACACATACATACATATACACACACACACATACACACACACACACAATCACATTATACTATAACACAGTTGCTTTTTACACTAAAGAACCCCAAAGAGCCACCTGGCTATCAGAGTCAAGTTCTTTGACATGACATAACAGTAGTCTTTTCTGGGTTGTATGAGGTTAATTTAATATAACAGAAGCTGGGACTGAGGGACAACTATCAGAATAGGAACAAAACTTAGAGAAATATCTATGTGTCTGACTTTAGCTCAAGACTCTGGAAATGGTATGTGAACAGAAATGAAAAATAATAGAATGGTATAAGGAATAAAACACTAGACTAGGATCTGGGATATTTATTCAAATCTCAACTTTAGTGTTTACTAACTGGATATCTTTACTTAAGTAAGTGGCAACCTGATAGTTTCCTTACCTATAAAATAAGGTGATTATTATCCATCTGATGTACAAGGTTCTGCACAGAGAAGAAATTACTAAGGATATTTGTATAATAATTTGCCCCTTTTCTGTCCTTTTTATACCTATAAAGTATATCGATCAGGGAAAACTGGCTGCCCAATACATTGTCAGTCCAACTTCTGGGATTGTTAAGATGCCAGCACCAGAGACACTCATTGCTGTATCTGATTTAATTGCTGCTATAACCAACTACCACACAAACGTGGTGGCTTAAAACAATAGAAATTTATTCTCCCACAGTTCCGGAAGCCAAAAAGTCTGACCTCAGTATCCCTGGATCAAAATCAAGATGTCAGCTGGGCCACACTTCCTCCAGAGGCTCTAGGAAGAATCTGTTCCTTGCCTCTTGCAGTGCCTGATTGCCTGCTGGCACTCTTTGGCTTGTGGCTGCATCATTCCAGTCTCCAAGGCCAGCACACCTTCTCCGTCTTCACACTGTCTTCTCTTCTGTGTTTGGGTCAAAGCTCCCTCTGACCTCCTCATGGGGACGTAAGTGATTACATTTAGGACCTACTCAGATAAGCAAGGGTAATCTCCCCATCTCAGGGACCTAAACTTAATCACATCTGCAAAGACATAGCCATCTAAGGTAACATTTATAGGCTCCAGGGATTAGGACCTGACATTTGGGTGGCAGGGCATTTTTAAGCCTACCATAGGTACCAAACACACAAAGTACAAATAGATCAGGAAAAGAAGCTAATCAAACAACTTCTGAAAAATTGATATTACCCCTTGAAATAGAAATCACATTAAGCTTTTTGCCTACTTTACACTGGGGTATAAATGAATGATCTCAGTCTTCCTAGCAGCACAAAGACAGAGTCATTAAATGGACATGAATTTGATTTTAGGAAAAAACCCAGAAAGGTGAGCTTCACAGAGTACCCTAGCAGGTAGATGAGAGCCATGAACCAGGCAGGAGAAAAGCATCTGAATCCGATGGACGGGCTCGGAAGGAAGAAGCACAAGAACCTCCCTCTCATTTCCCACCTTAGCTGAGAGCCATCCCTATGTACAGGCCACAGGCAAATGAGAAACTGTCTACCAAACGTCATTCTGTGAGTCCACTCTTTCACTGCTTCCAGCAAATGCTCATCGAGCATGTACTACAACCTGGGCACTGCCCACAGCACTGGGGAGAGAACAGCAAACTCAACGAATAAAAATGCTTCCCCTCATGAGGCCCACACCCTAATGAGAGGTAAGTCACATCAATGCAGCAACTGTTTATAGAGGACCTACTATGTGTCAGATCCTTTGGTGCACACGACAAAATCTATTCCTGCACTGAACTCCCTTCACAAAAATAAGTTGGTGATATTTCCAAGAAAGTGGCCTGTATGCTCTGAGGTGGACACTCAACCTTCCAAATAATATACCTGCTGAAGGTCAGTGCAGAAGCCCAGAGCACTCAGACAAGCCCCACCCTTGGGGGGACATTTTTTAGGATGTGGCGTAGTACCTGGAGCCATTCTTCACTCCCTCCTCACCTTGCCAACCTCACATAACAGATTCTGAGAGCTCCTCCTGTCTATCTGATTACATACTCCATGCTTCCCACAGGAGGGTTGCATGATTAAGTGGCATTCAATCTTTTCTGCTGGGTGATGTCAGGCTCAGCGGCATCACCACACAGAGTGGGCACCCTGGCGGCTGGAGGGGGAGCAATTCTGAGCAAGTGAAGAATGGGGATGCAGGGGCGGAAGAGGAGAGCGGAAGGCAGCTCCTTTTCATTCTGCATGTGAGCTTCTCTGGGTCCCATAAATTCCTCTGCCCTGTACATTTCACTCAGCTGTCTAAATGAGGTTTGCTCATATAGCCACCACTGTGCAGAATCAATCATGCCCTTCTGCACAGAATGTTAATTGTGTGCCTCTCAAAAAAAAAAAAAGAAAGAAAACTGGAGCATACTGCAGAGGCCTTAGAAAAAATTCAAAACCTTTTTTTTTTTTTTTGAATTTACAATACTTTTTAAACTGCCATGTGAAGTAAATAGTCACAGACCCAGATGTGATTCAGCTGCAATCCAGGTGCCTTTTTCAAGGCTAGGGAGAGAAATACTAAGAAATCTCTTTGCACTTCCATCAATTGTTCCACACAACACTTCTAGAGTCAAGTGCTGAGCTGCCCAAATAAAGAAGCTCTGAGCACTCCCAATAACCAGTGTCCTCGGTTAATGCCACACAAAACAGCCTGTTCAAATTAACCTGGACTGCAAATCTCCGTATCTGACAGAGACTGACTCACCTCAGAGGTAGGAAAGGGAAAGAAAAACAACTGACAAAGAGTCTTCTCCTCATCATCTTCCTTATAGCCAAAAGCAGTAAATACATGAGGCTATTACAAAAGTAAAATTAAGCAGATGAGTGACAGCTGAAAAAGTCTTTACCAAGTCACCATCTAAGTGCCTGGGACCCGAGTCATGTCTGTTTCAAGTAACCTTATTTTTTATTCTACACAGGTCACATTATAAAGTATAAATCATGAGATTATTTGCTTAAAGAGAGCAGAGATGCTTTAAACACACACACACACACACACACACACACACACACACACACACACACCGTCTTTGCAGGGAGTGCAAAGGGCTGACTCCACAGCCAGAGCCTTCAAGGATCCCATTGTTTCCTGAAGCACCGGATGGACACCGTGACAACCACACTGCCTTCCACCACCAATTTTGGGAACATGTGAAAAATACGGTATGCTGCTTGCTGGTATGTGGTCCAAGATGACTCATAAATCTTCCTTTATCTCCTTCGTGGTGTTAGCAGAAAAGGATGAGTTGCTTTTTTCCATCTCATTCTCCCGTCTATCTGTCTGTTAGCCGTGCCCTTGAGCAAAGATTACTGATGCCCTGCCTTTGATATATGACACATCACCCACAGCAGCTTTTCATCAAGTGAATTAACCTGGAAAAATGCAAACCCACCTGCCAGTTGCTTCCAAACTTTGCACAATTCCTTTGTGTACTTCCTCTCTAATGTGCATCAGGCAGGAAGGCAGAAAGCGCAAGCTAAAGAAATATGGAAAATTAAGAAAATCTAAACTGGGGGCTCTGTGAAATAACTCACTCACTGGAATAGGCTGCTTTTGCATAAAGACCTTCAGAAGGGGTTTAAATGAAAAACCCCAGCTAAGCCACAGTTTAGAATGCTTTGCACCTGAGCTGGAAAATGCCATTTCCCCCCAGTCATTTACTCTGTGTGGCTGGAATAATGACAAGAGCCTTGGCAGCCACTGATGACATGGTTACAGAAACTATTTGGTAATTTCCAATCAATAATCTAGATGGGCTAGGGAGGAGCCTGGAGCAGGAAGGAGCAGGCAGACAGGAGAAAGAGAGAAGGAGAAAGTGAGAGGCTAAGATAGGGAAGAGAGAAAACTGAAGAAGAGAAAGGGAAGCAAGCACGAAATGAATCTCGATTCTTCTGCTAGCCCCTCAAACAACTGGGGCTCTATGCAACCAGATTCATTGACAATCAGTGCCTGAAACCTCCTAATTGTTATGGAAGAGTAAATGAAGACAGCACGATTGATACCCTGAAGGAACTCTTAGTTCTTCAAACAAAATGTTCAAACAGAAGGCACTTTGGAAAGCATCAGTTGTTACCCTGCATTGTTCAGCTAGAGAGCACTGAGGTTCAGACAGAGCCCCCCTGACCCACCCAAGGTCATATAGCTAAGCAAGGTAGGAATAGGGTTGGAAACCAAGTTTCCCAACACCAGGACTCTATCCAATATGACACACTACCTCCCAACCAGGCCTAGACCCCATCCCACCCCACCACAGCCCACTCCCCTCCAAAAAAAAACCATTTATACAGACTTGAAATTGGATATAACTCATTGCATGGAAAGATTTCTAGGCTGGAACAAAGCTAGACTCTGTGTCTCTTGTTTACTCAAGTAGTAAACATTTTCCTCACTGTCATCCTTGATTCTAATAATAAAGTAGTTATTCTTTTCAAGGTGACACCCACTGTGTGTGACTACTTGAAGGCTTGTGATAAGAGAGATCTTCCTGTAATACATTCTCAAAAAAAAAAAAAAACTAAAACCCAAAGAACCCAAACTATCAATCATAATTTCTTGCCCATACTCTAATTTTAAGGGAAAGTTACAAAGACTTGAGTTGGTTTTTTTGGCACATTATTAAAAGTCTGTCTTTAGGTAGTCCTGGGTTCAGTATACAGGCAGTCCAATCTTCTACACCTACATCTATATTTCTGGCCAAAACGAACAGATTTTCTGAAATGGCTCTGAAATCTTTCATTGTCAAAGAAAGATTAAATTTTATTACCCATTATACTTCCTAAGGAAACAAAGGACATTACTGGATTTTAGAAAGACTTTTCAGAAATAAAACTTGAAATGAAAGTGGTGTCTTGTAGGCAGTGGTTAGTCAGAAATTAAATTATCCAAGACACTCTGTTTCCTGAGCATTCTGGCAAAATTTGAAAATAGAAATGAGAAAGGGATAATATATGCACACCCATTGACAGATTAAAATAAAATAGATCTCAACTTCCTCAGGGAGTCAGTTTCTTTCCTGGTAGGAAGAAATGAAGTTTCCGCTCCTTCTGGTCAAACTAACATTTGCCCATAAAGTGGTGCCTCCCTGGCAAGACAGTGGTAGGAAGTGGATGAACAGATTACATTAGAGTTTCTGATAAATCTGATTACAGTTGAGACCATAAACACTTATCAACTAAAAAATAATAAATAGTATTTATTAAGGGCTCACTATGTGCCAGGTATTCTAAAAGCTTTATCTACATTGTATCATTTAATGTCTGCAACAATCCTATAAGGTGGATAGTCTTATTAACTCCATTTTACAGATAAGGAAACTGTGGCTCAGATAAGGTAAGTACCTTGTTCAAGCATTACAGCTGGTAAGTGGGAGAGCCAAGATTCAACCCTGAGTGATCCGTCTCCAAAGCCCATCATATTTTACATGGTGAATGTGACCCAGGTTTCTGGGTCAACACCCTGCCCAAGTGTCGGGGAACTGCACATCTTCATTTCCAGGAAAAATAAAACATGATTCTGAAACTCAACCAGTGTCAAAAAGTAACAATGCCTAAGCCCTCAGGCTGTTACTCTGCCTACTCACCTACCGCTCTTTGTGAGGGAGATAAAACCTTGACATCCTTCAAAAAGGTATGCCAAAACCTCAAATAATTAATTTATATCTTTTTCAGGTTACATTCTAACACATCTTCTTCTCAGATATTCCTTTTTTTCCAATTGTGACGAAATATACATACCATAAAATTTGCTACTGTAACCATTTTTAAATGTACAATTCAGTGCATTAAATACATTCACGTTGTTATGCAACTATCCACCACTATCCATTTTCAGAACTTTTTCATCACCCCAAACAGAAACTCTGTCCCCTTTAAATAACAAATCCCCAATCTCCCTTCCCTGCTGCTTATAGTAACCACCATTCTACTTTCTGTCTCTATGCATTTGACTATTCTAGGTACCTCATATAAGGGGAATCATACATTTGCCCTTTTGAGTCTGGCTTCTTTCACCTAGTATAATGCATTCAAGGTTCATCCATGGTGTAACAAGTATCAGAATTTCATTCCTTTTCAAGGCTGAGTAATATGTCATTGTATGTACATACCACATTTTGTTTATCCATTCATCTGATGGACATCTGGGTTGTTTCTACCTTTCAGCTATTGTGAATAATGCTGCTATGCACACGGGTGTAGAAGTACCTGTTCATGTCCCTGTTTTCAATTCTTTGGGGTATATACTTAGAAATGGAATTTCTGGATCATATGGTAATTCTATGTTGAACTTTTTGAGGAACCTCCTTCCATTTCTAAAAACTGTTTGAACATTGCTAAATAGATGGTGGGTTCCATGCAGACAACAGCCTTACTCTTAGGTACTGTTGGATCCTAGAGCCTAGAACAATAAACTTTTTCATTGAATTCTCAATGGATATTTTTATAAATACACGAATGAATCAAATCAAGTTCTAGTTCTCTGGGGTGAGGGGCAGGACAGCCCATGCTTGTTGAATTCCCCACAGAGCCCACAGTATGACTCAAGTCTATACAACTTTCTCACTCCTTGATTTTTCTCTATCACAAACACATACTCAAGCACATGTATACCTTAATGCCAAAGAACCCCAAAATAATCCAAAGGCAAACATCAAAAGGGTTGAAAAGAAAAAGATAATACCATTTACAATTGCATCAAAAAGAATAAAATACCTAGGAATAAATCTTACCAAGGAGGTGAAGGACCTATACAATGAGAACTACAAGACATTATTGAAAGAAATCCATGATGACATAAAGAAATGGAAAGATATCCCATGCACGTGGATTGGAAGAATAAACATAGTTAAAATGTCTATATTACCTAAAGCAATCTACAGATTCAATGCAATCCCAATCAGAATCCCAATGACATTCTTCACAGAAATAGAAAAAAGAATACTAAAATTTATATGGGGCAACAAAAGACCCCGAATACCTAAAGAAATCCTAAGAAAAAAGAACAAAGCAGGAGGCATCACAATCCCTGACTTCAAAACATACTACAAAGCAATAGTAATCAAAACAGCATGGTACTGGTACAAAAACAGACACACAGATCAATGGAACAGAATTGAAAGCCCAGAAATAAAACCACACATATACGGACAGCTAATTTTCGACAAAGGTGCTAAGAACATGCAATGGAGAAAGGAAAGTCTCTTCAATAAATGGTGTTGGGAAAGCTGGACAGCCACATGCAAAAGAATGAAAGTGGACCATGTGCTATCGCCATTCACAAAAATTAACTCAAAATGGATCAAAGACCTGAAGGTGAGACCTGAAACTATAAAACTCATAGAAGAAAATATAGGCAACACACTATTTGACATTGGTTTTAAAGGAATCTTTTCGGATGACATGCCTACCCAGACTAGGGAAACTAAAGAAAAAATAAACAAGTGGGACTTTATCAGATTAAAGAGCTTTTATAAGACAAATGAAACCAGAATCAAGATGAACAGACAACCAACCAGCTGGGAGAGAATATTTGTAAAACATACATCTGACAAGGGGTTGATCTCCATAATATATAAAGAACTCACACAACTGAACAACAAAAAAACAAACAACCCAGTCACAAAATGGGCAGAGGAAATGAACACACACTTCTCCAAGGAAGATATACAGATGGCCAATAGGCACATGAAAAGATGTTCAACATCACTAATCATCAGGGAAATGCAAATCAAAACAACACTAAGATACCACCTCACACCCGTTAGAATGGCTATAATCACCAAGACAAAAAACAACAAATGTTGGAGAGGATGTGGAGAAACAGGAACCCTCATACACAGCTGGTGGGAATGCAAATTGGTGCAGCCTCTATGGAAAACGGTATGGAGATTCCTCAAAGAATTAAAAATAGAGATGCCCTATGATCCAGCCATCCCACTACTGGGAATCTATCCAAAGAACCTGAAATCAACAATCCAAAGAGGCTTATGCATCCCTATGTTCATTGCAGCGTTATTCACCATAGCCAAGAAGTGGAAGCAACCTAAGTGTCCCTCAACTGACGATTGGATTAGGAAAATGTGGTATATATATACAATGGAATACTACTCAGCCATAAAAAAGACAAAATCGTCCCATTTGCAACAACATGGATGGGCTTGGAGCGTATTATGTTAAGTGAAATAAGCCAGAAAGAGAAAGACAAACCTGTATGATCTCACTCATATGTGGAATATAAACCAACACATGGACAGAGAAAACTGGACTGTGGTTACCAGGGGCAGTGGGGGTGGGGGGTGGGCACAAGGGGTGAAGGGAGTCATACATATGGTGATGGACAAACAAAAATGTACAACCCAAAATTTCACAATGTTAAAAACCATTAAAACATCAATAAAAAAAAAAAGGGTTGAAAAGAAATTGGTAAAGCATTATCTATTTTCACTGATGGATCCGAGGTCTTTATCCACCACTCTCATCCTCCTATATCCACCCCATAAGTAGTGAGGAGTGAGGAAATCAGAAAAGATTCCTTTAAACTTTTCCTTTATTAAGCTTTCTATTATAAAATATGGGGACAGGTGCAGGGGAGGGTGGTGGTGCTGATGGAAGGCTCTGCTTCCACCACTATTCCAATTATCAATACCTCTTTTATTCATTAATTCATCAAGAGGGTATTTCTCAACATATTAAATTCAATTTCAAAATAGAATGAGCTGACACAGTCAAATACATATGACTAAAATCCATAGTGGATAGTGGGCTTCCCCAGCTGCCCTTTCCAGCCACCCGCAATCCCATCATGGGGGCCCAGGCATCCATTACTTGGCTAATTGGCAGCCTGTCTTAGGAAGGGGAAACTCCAGGCAGTTGTCTGGGCTTTTCATTTCTTAAGTGCATTCTGACTTGAACTATATTAATGGTGCTCCAAATTTTAACTATTGATGGCTTTCAATAGGAATTTACATTTCTGTCCTCCTGGGGCCCACAAATCACTAACTTCTCACCTGTGGTGAAGACAGCCACAAGGGGGAATTGGTTTCAAAGACAGAAAGCAGTGATAATATATGCACTGCACCATCCCATGAGCATATACACATAATTGTCTTTTCCCCCTTTTTCTACATTAAATTTTCAACTCTTTACTACATCTTTTAATGAAAGCAGTGAGTGAAAAATATAAACATGGATACATAATTCCCAATGAGTTGGTCTAAGTGTAACTTGTAAAAACCGGATTAATGGTACAAAGCATGTACTTTATAAAAATAGCCTGTAGAAAAAAGCATTAAGCAATTACAACTCCAGCTCTGAAGGCTCCAATATTATAGGGTAATATTTCGTTAATGTTAGACTTCATTAACCCTAAGATAATCTCTCATAAATTTTGCTGATTTTTAAGGAGAAAAAAATAAATTATGTTTATTAAACTACTGAATATGTTTGCAAAAACAAGACATAATCTAGTGTCATAAACTTCTTGTCTTTATCTGAATGATCAAGGAGCTCATAAATAAAATATCACATAACAAAGTGAGTGTTAAAATTCATTACTGTAATAGCTATGTTCATGATCTATTTCATTAACACTCCTCCTATCCTTGGATAAATGGGCTTCTTAGCCTACGAGAGGAAAGCCATTTACAAGACAAAATACTAAGCCGCTTTTTCTCATTTTCTCTTATCTCTTCCATTCCTAACTTTCTAAATTAATTCTTCTCTTAAATCTTATTGTTCCTTCCAGTATAACTCACAGCACATTAGAGAGAGTAGAGAGAAATAGAAGCAAAGAAATGGGTCTGTAGAGTATAAGTTAATTAGGGATCTAAGTGACTGGTGATGAGATTTGATGACACGGAACCCCAAAGTGAATTTAGAAGCTTATCTTCTTAAAATATTTGAGAATAAAATACAAATAATAGAACTGCAAGAAATATTCAGTATATCAAGCAATCTACGTGAGCTTAATAACTAAACTCCATTTTCTGTTTTACTCTATATTGCAGCACCACTGGCTGTTTCCATGTACAGAATTTGCTAACCTTTATCTTCAGTGATTTTCCAGGTAATTTTATTTTTACAGATGTGTGTATATACAAATACTCGGAGAGTAAGGTAAGTCTTTCCTATGAGTTACCAAAAATAGATAGATGTATATATATGGGACTGTAAACCCACAGGTGAAATGTACCAACTCAAATCACCAAGTGGACTTCCTAGCTAAAGAAAATAACGGCAAAGCAACAATGGTTCTGTGTTCTACCCCAGCAATTTGTTTAATCTTAATTCAACAGAGTCCTAGGATGCAGCATCCTCCACCCAGATAATAACCAGAGAATGCTGTTTATGATAATGGCAGAAATTAAAACAGAATTTTACAACCACTGAGCTGAAAGAAGGCAAAAATCCCCACACAAATATTAAACAGTGTAAATAAAAAAGAATCCACTTGTTTTTATTCCAAACTACATACCAATTTATCTGACACTGATTCCGTGTAAAGGTCACATTCACAAAACTGTACATGTATGTAAATAACAAAAGTAATAATTAAACTCAACAAGTATTTATGGAGCGCCTTCCCCATGAGGTATGTGGGGCAGAGAAAGATTAACACAACACCCTCAAGAACTTTCCATTTGGTGGACACAATCTGTTAGTTGATTTATCACCATATGAGACAGACAGTGGTCAATGCCACACTAGAATGATAACACAGTTAAGGGAGTGAGCAATGCTGACCAGTCTCCAACCAGGCTCCGACGAGGCCCTTAGGGATGAGATGACATTGAGCTGGGTCTTCAAGAACAGATAAGATTTTGATTGTCTGAGAAGATCCCAGTGGAAGGAATTCCATGGACAAAGTTCCTCACAGCAAGGCAGGAGACTGGACATGAGAACCTGCTTTCTGACTCCACAAACAGATCAAGGACCAGGAAGGAGCCCTAACTCGCCCTTCAAGAGAGGCTGGGAGCATTCACATGTGGGAGGGATAAGCGAGCCCCAGGAGCAGCACTCCTGACGCCCTCATGGTATTTTCCCTTTAATTATGACGTGTGGATCCGAAAGTACCTCTTCCCTGGTTCACTGTGCCAAACCAGGGCTCAATAAGAAAATTCTCCTCAAACAGAGATCCACAGACTTAAGTCTGAGTAAAGACCTCTGCTTTAAATAAAAATAGCTGACTAGTATCGTGCACTTACCATATCTCAGACGCTGCCCTAAGAACTGTACACATCACATTAACTCAATCCTCAAAACAGCTCTACTATTACCTCTGATGCACACATAAAAAATGAAAGTAAAAAAAGTTAAGTGACTTTCCCAAGGTCACATAGCTAAGAAGCAGCAAGGCTGGGCTATAAATGCAAGTGGACTGATGCCAGAACCCCCACTCCGAATAATCACATGTGGCAGAGATTACTGTGTGCTCACCAAAATCTATTTCCTTTACCTCTTGGGCATACAGGTAGACTATATTTCCCAGGCTCCCTATAGTTAAGTGTGACCATATGACTGAGTTCTAGCCAATGGAATGGGGAAAGTGACATATGCCATCTCCAAGCCTAGCCAATCAAAACTTCCCATACAGTCTTCCACATTCTCTCTCTTCTCCTGTGTGCTGACTGGGTGAAAAGCCCCCAGCAATGAATTCTGAGGCCCCCGGGAACGGGGAAGAGGTAACTGGAAGGATGGGGAACTGGAGTAGAAAGAGTGTGGGCCCCTGAGTCACTGTCTGGAGCAGAGCTTCCCTTCAACTCAAACTCAGTTGGATTTTACGTAAGTGAGAAATAAACTTCTATTGTGTCAAGCCCTGGAAATTTGATTACAGGAGTTAGCCTACTCTGACTAGCACATGACACAAATCTGCCTCCCAAATCATCCCTCTGGCCTCACCCTCTAAATGACAGAGACAGAGGTTTCAGAGTCATTGCCAAGCATATGGCAGTCTAGCAAAGTGATGAAGAAAATAGTCCAGAATCAGTTGAACCAGAGCTGGAATCCAGGTCCTCAATTTTACTAGCTATGTGACCTTGGGCAAGTTTCTGAACATTTCTGTGCCTTGGAGTCCCAGATATAATGCCTACCCTATAGGACTGTTGTGAGAATTAAGGGAAAATATGTACGTAAAGGACTTAGAACAGTGGTGGGCACATAGAAAGCACTCAATAATACTATCCTCATTATTATTGTTAACTAAGTCTTTCACAAAATGAACACCTATATCAGTTAGGATTATGTTCAGCTGCAAAAAAACAAAAACAAAACAAAACATTAAAATATCAATGGCTTAAACAAGGGAGAAGTTTATTTCTCTAGCACATAAGAGAAGCCCAAAAGGAGGCAGTCCAGGGCCGGTATGCGGTCATCAGAGACACAGGTTCCTTCCAACTCTATGCTCTGCCATCCCTAGCATGTGGCCCTAGTCCTCATGGTCCAGTATAGATGCTGGCATTCCATCCATCACAACCATCTCCATGCACCAGAACAGGAGGAAGCAAAAAAGAAACACCCTTTCCCTTTCAAGAATACTTTTTGGAAGTTCCACACAACACTTTAATTTAGCCACGTGGCCACATCTAGCTCCTAGCTTCAAGGGAGGAGGGGGTGGCAAATGCACAGTTAAAAACCAAGGATTTTGTCGGGTAAAGATAGAGAAAATGGATATGGGGAGCAACCAGAAATCTCTGCCCCAGCACAAGCATCAGCAAAAGCGAGCTACACTCCCCATACATAGCTCTGGTAAATTTTAAAGAAAAAATTTCTTTAAAAAGCAAACACCCAGTACAAGCCACTGCAGTTTCTACTCGTGCGTCTCTACAATTCATCCTCCACACACCAGCCAGAGTGATATGTTAAAAATGTAAGCCATGCCCCCACTTAAAACCCTCCAAAGGCTTCCTACTGCAAATTGAGTTAAGGAGTATGGATTTTATTTGCAGCATAAGGTCCCACCTGGTCTGGCCGCGTGCACCTCTCTGACCCCACTGCCTACCATGGCTGGCTTTTGCTGCTGCTGTAGTTGCGCTGTGAACCCTCCAGCTTGCACCTGCCTAGAGCCTTTGCACTGTCTGTTTTCTTGACCTGAATCTCGCCTCTCCCTAATCTTCCCTTGACTGACTTCTTGTCACTCAGATCTCAGCCTTAAACATCATCTTATCAGAGCCTTCCTGACCTCCCCAGTCATACCGTGCTTTACATACTACACATCACCTGACCTTAACTCAACATAGCACTCATCACTATCTAATATTTTTCTTGTTTATTATTTGTCTCTTTCCTTATTAGGACGTATGTTCCCATTAGAGGAATGTCTGTCTTATTCACTGTTCAAAAAAATCCCCCAACCCCTCCCACTGCAACTCCTAATTATCATCTGAGTAGACATTTATTCACTGAACAAATATTTACTGAACACCTGCTATGTGCCAGGCACAGTGACATGGTGACAAGACACTGACCCAACTAAAGCCAATTTTTACTGAGTAAGCTGACCATACCAACACTGACACTTCTGTTTCAATGATGCTCATTTAATTAACACACTTTTCTTTCTGAGACTCTGAGCACAATAAAATGATGTTCAAGGAGTCCAGTAAAGTGACATAATGCATCTGTGTTAACAGTAGATGAACGCAAGGAGTAGAGGTTGTTTTTATGGCATCCTAAGAACCTCAAAGTGAATGGTAGCCAGAGGTTTAAAAAAATTGTCCACGAGGTCAGAAACACGTGCTTGTCCTTGACACAATCCACTATTTTTTTTATCCTTAAAGGACAGATTCATATCCACAGAGATCATCTGCAGGAAATCCAAGGAGTACAACTTCAGGAGAAGTTATCCAGCAATAGTCTATGGCTCCCACAGACTCTGGGTGGATGGGACGATGTAGCCAAAACATGCAGAAGATACACAGAAGTAGGGGTGACTGAGAGAGAAGGAGAAAGGGGGGTGAGGAGAAAAAAAAGTGCATGCTAGCTGGAGGAGGCGAAACAGGAGAAAAGGGAGAAAAAGGGAAAACAAATCAAAGAAAGAACAGCTATTAAAAATGCTGAGTTGAAAATGTTTCAGATGGCCTCTGACATCTAATAAGTCATCTGTCTCTCTCAATACAGAAAAGTCATTACTTACTAGTGAACTAATACCAGCAACTGTGACAAGTAAAAACAACAAAGCCCATAAAAATATAAAAGTTCACCCCTTGCAGTTAGGTGAAAAAAAGAATGTATTCAATTTTTCAGATGAAAAACATTTGAACTGACTGAATTTATTGTAATGCAACTTGTATTATATGTTGGGAAAATGAAAAGGGAAAAAATAGCCACTGCTCAGCCCGTCTTCAACTTTTCCTTGGAAAACAGAATACAATACGTTTTTTGAGAGCATGAACTCTTCATAGAAACTAGTCATAAATATCAACATGGCATCCTGGCTACAGGCCATCAATTCTCATAACAGAAGCCTGAATTAATAGCACCATCTGCCCTGCCCAGAAGGACCCCGATATAACCACTCCTCAGAGGGTATAACCTAGGCCTAAAGAGCAGCCTGAGGAATGCAGGTCAGAAGAAGAAGAACTTGAGAGCCTTCGGACTAACCAGAGGCATGGGAGGATTCTTCTTCCCTGGGAGAGCCGGGAAGCAGGAGTGTGCATAAGCAGACCGGGCAAAATGACAGCACGAGGATGTCATCAAGGGCAAAAGGAGCTTTCCCTTCCCATAGCCATAAATGTCATCACCATCCTAGGACTCATCTTTGATTCCTCTTTCCTCATTCCTGCAGCCAATCCACCAACAAGCACTGATGTTGTATTAAAAATACAGCCTGAATCTCTCCACTTCCTTACATCTCCACCGTCCACTCCCTAGTTCGCACCACTACATCTATCTCAGAGGCTACCGCAATGACCTTCCAACTGGATCCCCAGCATCTATTCTTCCCTGCTGAATTTCCAACCAGCAGCCAGTGTAGTTTTTAATAACACAAATCAGATTCTATCATCCCACTGCTTAAAAGCTGTCATTGGCTTTACTGGTTTCTCATCACACTCAGAATCAAATCGAAAGTTCTTACTAGGGTGAACCATCTCCATGATTAACCCTAGCCTCCCTCTCCTCTATTAGCATTCTGAACTTCACATTCCTGGCCAGCTCCCCGAGTCTCCTTTCTCTACCTTGAACTTGCCTGGCTTCTTGACACCTTCGGTTCCTCCTGCCTGGACACACCTCTCCTGAGCTTCTCACAGCTGTCTACTCACCATTCAGCTCTCTGCTCAAGAGCTGCCTTTTTGAAGAGGCCTTTCCTGGCCACCATATCAAAATCAAGCCTCTTTCTCACAAGTTACTCTCTAGTCCATCACCCGGTTTTATTAGGACCAGAGGAAATAGTCTCATTTTTGAATTTTTTTATTTACCATCTGTCTTCTCTAATGAGAATATAAGCTCCCCAAGTGTAACGTCTCCATCAGTCTCGTCCACTGGGGTATTCTCAGCACTTTCAACTAGTCCAACAAGTGCCTGGAGTATAGAAGGTATTCAATAAATATCTGTAGAATGAATATACACATAAGATGAAAGGGTCATAAAGATGAACGGGTCCCTTGAGATTATCCAACTCACAACTCCACCCATTTTACATATGGATGAACAGAGGCACTGGAAAACAAAGTCAATCCATCTTCAGTCACAGTTAACACACAGCATGGTGCCCTATCCTATGCCATCTGTGTCATTTTCCTGTGCCCAAGGCTAGAGGTCTGAATCTGATACAATCCCGGACCACTCTTAACAGGCAGAGAACTCAAAACTTGAGGAAGAAAACTGCACAACTAGGAGAACTGCAGAGGGAAGGTGGATGCAGATAAATGATAGCTGGAAGTGGCTACCCGTGATACACTTCAGACTGGAACTGGTCTCAGAATGCAGGAGTGAACGGATCCAAGGCAAACCACAGAAGCAACACACTGCGAAACAAAAAAGCAGATCTGAAGAAAAGGAGTACATTGTTTTAACAGAGGCTTTCTCTAACATAATCCTGGAGTGTCAGCCCTCACATAATGGTTACAGAGAGATATAAGAACACAGCCAAGGACCCGGAAGTCAAGATGGCGGCGTAGGCAGACTCTGAACTTACGTCCTCCCGCGGACAAAGCCAATTTACAACTACTCGTGGAAAAATTACCCCTGAGACAGAACTGAAAACTGGATAAGAGGAACTTCTGCAACAAAGGACAATCCTAATTGAGGTGAAAGAGGCAGAAACTCCCTTCTGGAGAGGAAAAACGCCGCCTTCACAAGCCGCAGCGCCTCACGGCCACCGGGGAGCAGCCCAAAGGTACACAGGCCTCCCTGGAGAAGCGGAGCCCTGAGCTGGGGAGCGCCCCTGCTGTGGGCATGTTGAGGACCAAGCACTATTGAGATGAGTGGCATAATATCTGACTTTGCCTGCTACTACAACATAGGGGAGCACCCCCAGAAAAGCTGGTTCACAAAGAAATTAAAACCAGCTCTTAAAGGGCCCATGCGCAAACTCTCCCGGTTCAGAAAGCAACCTAAAATCACCAGAAAGAAAGGTGCACAGTGCTTTGGTGAAAAGAGACTCACCTGATAGGCCCTGAGTGCATCTCGGTGAGAGGTGAGACCTCTCCAGGGACTGGGACATTGGCGGCAGCCATTGTTGTGGCCTGGTGTGGGCGTGCTGACACAGACACCATTGGAGTTCTCCCTGGGGCCTGCTAGCCCAGGGTCTGCCCGACCCACTAGAGCACTGATTTACTCCAGCTCAGCCAGGGCAGGCAGCCCACCCTAGAGACTGGCCCCACCCAACAACAAGCCCTCGGGCAACTTGTGGGCCTGCATAGATTGGCAACTGGATTCTCTGCAGCCTGGCAACTGAGCCAACTTCAGTGGGGCAGGGCGTGCACATGGATCAGGTGGAGAGTGTGGGGCTCCCGCCTCGGAGAGACTGGGTCCACTTCAGGAGGTCAGGGCGCACACATGGGGCAGGACTGTGTTGACTATGTGTGTGGACCTGTGGGCGGCACAGCTTGTCAGCTGCAGAAGACTGGTGCTTCTCAAAGACGCACATAGGGGGTTTGCCCCACCTTCCAAAGCCTGAAACAGTTGGGCGCTCCCGTGCCTGTGGCCAGCCCCACCCAGCTGCAATCTTCAGAGAGCTGACAAGAGACCTAAAGGCTAGAGGCTTATAGCAATTGTAAGCCCCTGAGCCTAACAACCTGCCATGCTGGGGGCCTACTCACTTCAAAGAAATACTGAGGGCCGGCCCCGAGGCTTAGTGGTTAAGTGCATGCGCTCCGCTACTGGCAGCCTGGGTTCGGATCCCGGGCATGCACCAACGCACAGCTTCTCCGGCCAAGTGGAGGCCACGTCGCACATACAGCAACTAGAAGGATATGCAACTATGACATACAACTATCTACTGGGGCTTTGGGGGAATAAAAAAAAAAGGAGGAGGATTGGCAACAGATGTTAGCTCAGAGCCGGTCTTCCTCAGCAAAAAGAGGAGGATTAGCATGGATGTTAGCTCAGGGCTGATCTTCCGTACCAAAAAAAAAAAAAAGAAAGAAATACTGAAACACAAATGTGGTATTAGAACTTGCAGCCAACTGTGCTGGGGCTCCCCACACCTGATAAAGAGACTGAAGGGCCCACAACAACTACAAGCACCTGAGCATTACAACAGCTGGCCAGGAGCAAAACTCAGCCTCCCTGGGCGCCTACAGAGTGAGCAAACATGCCACAACAGAAGGGCACACGTAGCCCACATAGGGGTCACCCCTGGAACATTGAGAACTGATGGAAGAACACTGCAGGCCTCCTAAGGCATCACTTATATAAGGTCACCCATCCAAGAGCAGGAGACGCAGCTGACATACCTAATACGTAGACACAAGCACAGGGAAAGAGGCAAAATGAGGAGGCAAAGGAATACATTCCAAGTAAGGGAACAGGACAAAACCCCAGAAAAGGAACTAAATGAAACAGAAATGAGCAACCTACCTGACAGAGAGTTCAAACAAAGAGTGTTAAGGATGCTCACTGATCTGGGGAGAAGAATAGATGAACTCAGTGAGAATGTCAACAAAGAAATGGAAGATATAAAAAAGAACCAAGCAGAAATGAAGAATACAATATTGGAAATGAGAAATTCACTAGAGGGATTCAAAAGCAGAGTAGAGGATACAGAAGAATGGATCTGCGAGCTGGACGAAAGGCTAGAAGAAATTACCCAAGGTGAACAGGTAAAAGAGAAAAGAATTAAAAAGACTGAGGACAGTCTAAGGGACCTCTGGGACAACATCAAGTGCACTAACATCCATGTTATAGGTGTCCCAGAAGGAGAAGAGCGAGACAAAGGGGCAGAGAATCTATTTTATGAAATAATAGATGAAAACTTCCCTAACCTAAGGAAGGAAACAGACATCCAGGTACAGGAAGCACAGAGAGCCCCAAACAAGATAAACCCAAAGAGGCCCACACCAAGACACATCATAATCAAAATGTCCAGAATTAAAGATAAAGAGAGAATCCTAAAAGCCGCAAGAGAAAGACAAATTATATACAAAGGAAACCCCATAAGGCTATCAGCTGATTTCTCAGCAGAAACCTTACAGGCTAGAAGAGAATGGCATGATATATTTAAAGTGCGAAAAGGAAAAACTTACAGCCAAGAATACTCTAGCCAGCAAGGTTATCATTCAAAATGGAAGGAGAGATCAAAAATTTCCCAGACAAGCAAAAATTAAAGGAGTTTGTCACCAAGAAACCACTATTATAAGAAATGTTAAAGGGACCGATTTAAGGGGAAAAGAGAAGACCACAAATAGGAAAAATTATCTATTTCCATGATAAGAGGGTAATGGATACAAATGCACAACAAAGAGGTTAGATATGATATCAAAAACATAAAATGAGGGAGGAGGGGAGTTAAAGAGTAGATCTTTCAGACAGAGGTCAAAATAAAGAGACCATCAATTCTGTATAGAAGGAGAAAGGAACAGAGAAGGACTACTAAAACACTGAGAGAAAAAAAAAGTTAAAAAAATGGCAGTAAGTACATACTTATCAATAGCTATTTAAATGTCAATGGACTAAATGATCCAATTAAAAGGCATAGGGTGGCTGATTGGATAAAAAAACAAGACCCATATATATGCTGCATACAAGAGACAACACTTCAGACCTAAAGACACTCACAAATTGAAAGTGAAGGGATGGAAAAAGATACTCCACGCAAATGGCAAAGAAAAGAAAGCTGGGGTAGCAGTACTCATATCAGACAAAATAGACTTTAAAACAAAAACTGTAAAAAGAGACAAAGAAGGGCACTACATAATGATCAAGGGAACAATCCAACAAGAGGATGTAACACTTGTAAATATCTACGCACCCAATGTAGGTGCACCTAAATATATAAAGCAATTACTAACAGACATAAAAAGAGAAATAGACTGTAACACAATAATAGTAGGGGACTTTAACACTCCACTTACACCATCGGATAGATCATCCAAACAGAAGATCAATCAGGAAACATTGGCCTTAAATGACACACTAGAACAGATAGACCTAGTAGATATATACAGAGCATTCCATCCAAAAACCGAAGAATACACGTTCTTTTCAAATGCACATGGAACATTCTCCAGGATTGATCACATATTAGGCCACAAAACAAGTCTCCATAAATTTAAGAAGATTCAAATAATACAAGGCATCTTTTCTGACCACAAAGGTATGAAACTAGAAACCAACTATAGGAAGAAAATCAGAAAAGCCACAAATACGTGGAGATTAAACAAAATGCTACTGAACAACGACTGGATCAACGAAGAAATCAAAGAAGAAATCAAAAAATACCTGGAGACAAATGACAATGAAAATACGACATGCCAGAATTTATGGGACACAGCAAAAGCGGTTCTAAGAGGGAAGTTTATAGCAATACAGGCCTATCTCAACAAACAAGAAAAATCTCAAATAAACAATCTAACAAGACACCTAAAGGAACTGGAAAAAGAAGAACAAACAAAGCCCAAAATCAGTAGAAGTAGAGAAATAATAAAAATCAGAGCAGAAATAAATGAAATAGAGACTAAAAAAACAATAGAAAAAATTTAAAAAACCAAGAGCTAGTTCTTTGAAAAGATAAACAAAATTGACAAACCTTTAGCTAGACTCACCAAGAAAAAAAGAGAGAAGGCACAAATAAGTAAAATCAGAAATGAAAGAGGAGAAATTAAAACAGACAGCTCAGAAATACAAAAGATTATAAGAGAATACTATGAAAAGCTATATGCCAACCAATTCGACAATCTGGAAGAAATGGATAAATTCTTAGAATCATACAACCTTCCAAAACCGGGTCAAGAAGAAGTAGAGAATTTGAATAGACCAATCACCAGTAAGGAGATCGAAACAGTAATCACAAACCTCCCCAAAAATAAAAGTCCAGGACCAGACGGCTTCCCTGGTGAATTCTACCAAACATTCAAAGAAGACTTAATACCTATCCTTCTCAAACTCTTCCAAAAAATTGAGGAGGGGGGGAAGCTCCCTAACTCATTCTACAAAGCAGACATTACCCTGATACCAAAACCAGACAAGGACAACACAAAAAAAGAAAATTACAGGCCAATATCACTGATGAACATCGATGCAAAAATCCTCAACAAAATACTAGCAAATCGTATACAACAATACATGAAAAAGATTATACAGCATGATCAAGTGGGATTTATTCCAGGTATGCAGGGATGGTTCAACATTCGCAAATCAATCAACGTAATACACCACATTAATAAAATGAAGAATAAAAATCACATGATCATCTCAATAGATGCAGAGAAAACATTTGACAACATGCAGCACGCATTTATGATAAAAACTCTGAATAAAATGGGGACAGAAGGAAAGTACCTCAACATAATAAAGGCCATATATGACAAACCCACAGCTAATATCATCCTCAATGATGAAAAACTGAAACCTATCCCTCTAAGAACAGGAACCAGACAAGGATGCCCACTCTCACCACTCCTATTTAACATAGGAGCCAGAGCAATCAGGCAAGAAAAAGAAATAAAAGGGATCCAAATTGGAAGGGAAGAAGTGAAACTCTCACTATTTGCAGATGACATGATTTTATATATAGAAAACCCTAAAGAATCCACCAAAAAACTTTTAGAAGTAATAAATGAATACGGTAAAGTTGCAGGATACAAAATCAACATACAAAAATCAGTTGCATTTCTATACACTAACAACGAAGTAGCAGAAAGAGAAATTAAGACTACCATCCCATTTACAATTGCAACAAAAAGAATAAAATACCTAGGAATAAACTTAACCAAAGAGGTGAAAGATCTGTACACCAAAAACTATAAAACATTGCTGAAAGAAATTGAAGAAGACACAAAGAAATGGAAAGATATTCAGTGCTCTTGGATTGGAAGAATTAACATAGTTAAGATGTCCATACTTCCCAAAGCAATCTATAGATTCAATGCAATCCCTATCAAAATTCCAACAACATTTTTCACAGAAACAGAACAAAGAATCCTAAAATTTATATGGAACAACAAAAGATCCCGAATAGCTAAAGGAATCCTGAGAAAAAAGAACAAAGCTGGAGGTATCACACTCCCTGATTTCAAAATATACTACAAAGCTATAGTAACCAAAACAGCATGGTACTGGCACAAAAACAGACACACAGATCAATGGAATAGAATCGAAAGCCCAGAAATAAACCCACACATCTATGGACAGCTAATCTTTGACAAAGGAGTCAAGAACATACAATGGAGAAAAGAAAGTCTCTTCAACAAATGGTGTTGGGAAAACTGGATAGCCACATGCAAAAAAATGAAAGTAGACCCTTACCTTACACCATACACAAAAACTAACTCCAAATGGATTAAAGACTTGAATGTAAGACCTGAAACTATGAAACTTCTAGAAGAAAACATAGGCAGTACGCTCTTTGACATCGGTCTTAGCAACATATTTTCAAACACCATGTCTGACCGGGCAAGAGAAACAATAGAAAAAATAAACAAATGGGACTACATCAAACTAAAAAGCTTCTGCACAGCAAAGGAAACCACCAAAAAAACTAAAAGACAACCTAACAATTGGGAGAAGATATTTGCAAACCATAGATCTGATAAGGAGTTAATCTCCAAAATATATAAAGAACTCATGCATCTCAACAACAAAAAAACTAACAACCCAATTAAAAAATGGGCAAAAGACCTGAACAGACATTTCTCCAAAGAAGATGTACAGATGGCCAACAGACACATGAAAAGACGTTCAAAATCATTAACTATCAGGGAAATGCAAATCAAAACTACAATGAGATATCACCTCACACCCGTCAGAATGGCTATAATTAACAAGACAGGAAACAACATGTGTTGGAGAGGATGTGGAGAGGAGGCAACTCTCATACACTGCTGGTGGGAGTGCAAACTGGTGCAGCCATTATGGAAAACAGTATGGAGATTCCTCAAAAAATCAAGGATAGAACTACCATACGATCCAGCTATTCCACTGCTGGGTATTTATCCGAAGAACATGAAAACAGGAATGTGTAAGGATACACACACCCCTGTGTTCACTGCAACATTATTCACATTAGCCAAGACTTGGAAGCAACCTAAGTGCTCATCAAGGGACGAATGGATAAAGAAGATGTGGTATATATACACAATGGAATACTACTCAGCCATAAGAAATGATGAAATCCAGCCATTTGTGACAACATGAATGGACATTGAGGGTATTATGCAAAGTGAAATAAGTCAGAGGGAGAAGGTCAAATACCGTATGATTTCCTTCATTAAGTAGTAGATAATAACAACAATAAACAAACACATAGAGACAGAGATTGGATTGGTGGTTACCAGAGGGGAAGGGGGGAGGGAGGAGGGAAAAAGGGATAATTTGGCACATGTGTGTGGTGATGGGTTGTAATTAGTATTTGGGTGGTGAACATGATGTAATCTATGCAGAAATAGAAGTATAATGATGTACACCTGTAATTTATACAATGTTATAAACTAATGTTACTGCAATAAACAAACAAACAAACAAACAAAAAGAACACAGCCAAGATAAGGGCTCTGGTTCTAGCTCTGCTTCTAACTCTCTCTGGTTCGGTTGCTTAACCTCCCTGGGCCTCATTTTGGATTAAATCATCCTGCACCCCAAACTTGTGTCATTAGTGTACACTTTAAAGACCACTATATTTAAGTATACCACATGTACTATTTACAAATATTTTAACTTCAAAAAATTTATATTTAGAAGAAATGTTATATTATCTCCAAAATGAAAGCCATTATCATTTGCCAATTACATATATATGCAACATGAAAATAAAATCCTATTATTAAAATCTAGCTAACTGCTCTTCGTTGAGTTCTGAAGGCTCTCAGTCTAAGACCTGATCTCGGTTTTAAAAAAAGAATTTATCAAGCATTAGGCAGGTATTAAAGAGAGACCAGCACCAAACTGGCGCTTTTTCCTAGATGTAATCCAAAGGAATGAAAGATCATTGAAAAGGGAATAACACTCTCATTGTGTGAGTCCATGCTGGCCCACACCTTGTCCGTGTGCCATCTCAAACCACCCTGCATGCCTCTGGATGCATATTCCACTCGAAGGCCTCCACTAATGTTCTACCACTCTGTGACTGAAGATCAGTGTTTGTGGCCCATTTGATGAGAGAGGCAACGGATTTAATAATGCTGATAGGGCTGAAAGAGGATTTCCTAAGAGTAAATGAGAAAAAAAGATCATTGCGAGGGTCGGGGTAGGGGGATAATGGTGATGATAATGACCACAGTAACAGCAACTACCATTTATTTGGTGCTTATTATGGGCAAGGGGTCATGTGAAGTAACTTGATCTTCACATCTTTTCTTTGAGGAAGGTAAATTTTTTAACAGCTTTATTAAGGTATTATTGATATTAAAAAAACTGCACGTTTAATGTATACAAGTTAATGAGTTTGGACATATGCATACACCTGTGATACTATCACTACAATCAAGGTAATAAATATATCCATCACTTCAAAAGTTCCCTTGTGTCTTTTTTTTTTCAGGTAGGTACGATTACTATTCTTATTTTACAGAAGACAAAAATGAAACTTAGCCAAGAAAACAGAATGTTTATTATTTTACTGTAAGACAACTGAGATTATTTACATTTTTCTCAAACTTTTTTGTCTATGACCTACAATAAGACATACAGTAGGTTAAACCACATGAAATTCCCAATATTTGACTGTATTTTACCTACAGAAACAGCACTTTCCTATGTTCAACCTAATACATTTTAAGTTGGGACCCAATACACAGAATAAATATACACACATATATATACACATATATCATATGTGTACATGTATCTCTGTGTATATAGACGTGTGTTATTGTGTGTATACACATACAAATGTATGTATTTGATACAAAAGTTGCATAAACCAATATTTATCCTAATTATGTACCATAATTAAATCTCTTAGTGGCTGTATTTTATTTTAAAAGATAGAAGTTATATTGAGAAATTTTTAAATGGAATTCTGATATTTTCCATTATGTTGTATTTTTTATAATGTTGATTACAACCCACCAAATTGATTTTACAACTTACTAATGGGTTGCAACTCACAGCTTGAAAAATGCTGAATTAAAGGAACTCTAATTATAATCAAGAAAATGACAAAGTCACGTTGAGCTAGACGTCGGCTAGCATTTCATGCCATCTCCTCTAGTTGTAAAGCAATGAGAAGCATAGGGCCTGGCCCTACATGTTTGTTGAGTAAATAGTTTCTATAATTGGACTCCAAGAATAACTATAATGCAGAAGAACATATAATGAGTTTAGCTGTATAAAGAAAATGTAAGGAAAAACAACTTCAATAGATGTCCAATTTTTTTCTTAAATTACTAAATAACAATAATTTCTTAAAAATCTTATTTAAATATTTAACTGTGAAGATAAATAGCAGAAGATAGTTTGAAAAATTGACGGTGGTTTCCTGCGGGGAAAGGATTTGGAGCTAAAGAAGAATAGGACATGAAATGATACTGCAGCTTTTTATTGTAAGTCTTAAGCATAACAGTACTATTTGACACTTTAAATGGCACTCATGTTTTATTTTGGGAAAAAAATTATTTAATTTAAAAAATTCAATCTTAATAGCAATTCAGTGTAGTGGCGTCTGAAGACCTGTGAGCCTGAGAAGGCTCCCTGACTTCTTGGGGCTTCACTTTCTTCTTAGGTAAAACCAAGGGCTAGACTCGGAAGCTTCCTCTACATGTAATGTTTTAGGAGCCTACCATCATGAAATACCTGGTAGTGATTTTCAAATCATTTTAATGAAAGGACACAGCATTCCAAGATCACCCAAATGGGCAAAACTCCTAATTCGGCACATAAAAAGCCTAGTGGTCTTACCACCACAGGAACTCAAATAATCCCTCTCTGGGATCTCTTCACAGAAAGCCACTCAGTTGTGTTATTTCTTCTCAAGTCTGGTCCCTATCATATTTCATAAGTTATAATTTTATGTATCATATTACTTTTTCCATGTTAACCAAGTGCCCTTCTTGGAGTTTCTTTCTTGAGTGTTTTCAATGTAGAGGCAAAATTTATTTAAGTAATACCATAATTAAATCTCTTAGCGGCTATATTTTATTTTAGAAGATAGGAATTATATTGAACATTATTTTTATTGAACTGTCACTTTTATCTTAACTGTGGTTTAACCTCATAATCTAATTATTTTTTCTAAACCTACTTTACAGCTAATAAAGATATGAAAAATTAAATTACATAATAAAGCATGAAGCAAGTGTAGCTATCATGAGACTCACAGATTGAAAAACTAGTGTGAACTTACACCATTGAAAAGCTATTTTTTTTACCCATATTAAAAAAAACATTAAATAGAAAGAAGAAACCTCTTTAAGTGATATAATAAATCAGGCTATTCTAATTCCTATATATATCTTTAGAACCAAGGTTAGATCATGAGAATGAAATACTAACTTTTCAATCACAGTAGCAAGAAGAATCAAACCGTACAAGACCTACTGGTAAGGTCTCTGTCAAAGGGATTTGTAAAAGAACTACTCTCACTTCCCGCTTATCTCACTTTCAAAGCATTTAGTTTCCAACTCTAATATAAAAATTCTTATTTTTTCCCTGTTTTCCTTTAGGGTATGTCCTAAATGCTTCTATCCTCCATAAGGGCCATGTCAAAATATAAGTCCTTCAAAAGGATGGCACCCATGCCCTGCAAAACATACGCACAGATAAATATTTTGTAAACGATTGTTATGATGATGAAATAAAATGCATTCACAGTGGTAACTCTTTGGGGCCCTTAGGGATCCATTAAGCAATACCTTAGCTCTAGAATCATCAAAACCTCCGACAAATATTTGTTAAAGTCTCTGCAAATAGGGACACCCTTGCTGCAAGTCAGCAGAAGCTACAAAAGTATACACACGTACCTCCCTAATTTACACTCGGATTTTCCTGTGTCTTGAACTCAAAGCTCTGATCTTAGCAAAGACAGCAAGTAATCCTTTCTTTATAGTAGTTTGGTCGAAAAAAAATCTAAGTAGTTTTATGATTTACCCCTTAAGTGCAGTGAACAAAGACCACCAAATTAGTTGCAGGGAGAATTCAGTGGGTTAGGATTTGGTTGTTTCAGTTTGTTTAAACCAAACACTTCCACCAGTCTGAAATTAAATCACTTATTTAATGACCTCTCAACTAAGTTTTGTGGAGCACTTACTCTGTATAAAACATGGCATGGCATTAGGTACAATGAAGACACAAAAAGCATTAAACGTGCCCCTGCTCCAAAGGAAAGAATTGTTAATCTAGCTGGTGGTGAGATGTTAATGTGCAAAGTGGCCAAACGTAGTAACTCCACAGCAGAGGAACCTGGCAAACAACTACCTGAAACAAGCCATTAAGGTTAACATCACCAGTGAGACGCCAAGTTGGTATCATGTCCCCCTTGAGATAATGGGATAATACATCCTGTGTGGCATTTTTCCCCAAAACCCATAACCCCAATCTAATCATAAGAAAACACATCAGACAAACCCAAGATGAGAGACATTCTACAAAATACCTGACCTGTACTCCTCAACACTGTCAAGGTCATGAAAAACAAGGAAACGGTGAATTGCCACAAGCCAGAGGAGACTAAGGAGACATGACAACTAAATGCAGTGTGGTACCTGGAATCTGGGATTGGATGCTGGAACAGAAAAAGGATATTGATGGAATCCAAATAAAGTCTGGAGTTTCAGTTAATAATGTTCTAATGTTGTTTTCTTAAATTCGAAAAATGTACGAAGGTGATGTGAAATGGTAACTTAAGGGAAACTGAAACTGAGTCAGGGGTATACAGAGATTCTCCGTACTATCTTTGCAACTTTTCTGTAAATCTAAAATTATTTCAACATAAAGTTTATTTTATAAAGAAGTCAACTATGTTATGTGAATTTCACCCCAATTAATATATACATATATACACACTCATACATACATACATATACGTGGTGGGGGAGAAGTTGAATAAAAGATGTCAAGTGGTTCAGAGGTTTTTAAAAGACTACATTTAGGTTAAATCTTATGAAATTGCCAATATTTGACCTTTTTGACATACTAAAAAGCATTTTCATATAATTCAACCTAATAAATCGCTGTGGGCTAGGAAGACTCCATAATGAAATAGAGCTTATTTATGCTGGATATGAAAGGAACCACCAGTAGCAAGAAGGAATACGTTCCAGGAGAAGGAGATGGTGTGAGCAGGGGTGGGAACATGCAAGATGTGGTAAGGGACAGGAGAGAGACCTACCTGTGCATGTAGGCATGGAAGTGACAGAGGATACACTGGCAAAGGAAGGGATATGAAAGGAACCGCCAGTAGCAAGAAGGAATACGTTCCAGGAGAAGGAGATGGTGTGAGCAGGGGTGGGAACATGCAAGATGTGGTAAGGGACAGGAGAGAGACCTACCTGTGCATGTAGGCATGGAAGTGACAGAGGATACACTGGCAAAGGAAGGGCTTTGAGCAGGGCCTTGAATTTGAATACATAACAAAAAGCTGGCTTCCCAGTGGCCAGGAATGTCCTCTGGAAAGGACCGCAGCCACTAGTGACGTTGACACGTGACCTAGTCCTACTGCAGCTGTGGCCTCATTTTCTAGCCCAGAGTGAAGTTCTAGCACAACGGAAAGATCGCTGAACTACACGTGGGCAGATTAAGCCCTAATTCTGGCTCCACCACCAATAGGGTAAGAAACCCTAACAAGTCCCTTCCTCTGTCTCTATCTCAGATTCCAGCCCCAAAAGGAGGGGAGGTGGATGAGTCGCTCTCTAAGGCCTCTTCCAGCGCTAAAACGCTAACTCCAACACAGAATGAAATATGTGTCCTGGCTCTCGGAATCAACATGTGGTTCACTCAAGTAGAGAGAATGATGCAAGGTCCGTGAAAGCAAAAACACTGAGCATAAAAAGGCTGTGTTTTTAGACACAAGAGTCTATTCTTTTATGATACATGTCTAGACCCCTCTAAATATTTAAACAACAATACTGTAGCAGTATGAAAACTCTCTACATCAGGCTCTGTGGCTAAGGAGGATATATGAACAGATGTGATCTTATTAAGGCCCTAATGTAACTCACAAACAATTTGTCATATCTGATGGGTATTGTTAAATTATGTCCACCTGCCAGAGGCAACCAGAGAAATTACCAACTGCCTTTACTCTACTTCTACTCAAAATTCCCTAAAAAGCTCCTGTAGATGTGTCCAGGATATGTATTTTTTAAAGCAGTAACCTAATTGTCACCAGCACATAACAGCCAATGTCTCACAATTCCTTTTCATGTATATTTTATTACGGGCCCAACTGTTTCAACACCCTAGTGGTTCAACTTTAATGTAGCTCAGGAAACCCCCAAAGTAATATCACAAAATGCTTAACATCTGTGAAACTTGGACCCAAAAATGTTCCAATTTTTTCTTTGGTTTGGGAGGGAGATACAGGGGGTGCCATGCTGGCCAGGGTTTTCATTAACAGTCGTGTTCAAGTTCACAGTTTTTCTTCATCGCCTCACAGGCAGGAAGAGCATGGGGGGTTCACCCTACTAAATGCTCAAAATTATTCCAAACTACGAGCACTATGCTTGCTAAGAGTCAGTTAAAAATAAATCCATTTCCTTTCCTTTATCTAAATATTTGCCTCCTCTCTCCTTCTCGCATTACAATATTTTAATTAAGTGAAACAATGAAAAGAGAGAGAGGAAAAATGAAGTGTGAAGCATGTGGTGTATTTCCCAAGCTATTTCAAAACTTCTCAGAGCTCTTTGGTCTCCAGTGGTGTTTGAAATATTCTTTATCCCACTAAGGAAAGGATGAAAAATTGATCTCCTCCAAACTTCAAATACTGCATATTTCCACAACTGCAGACTGCGGGAAAGAAAGGCAGGCTTAGGAGTTACCAGACCAAACAGGAAGCAGTTCTCAGAGGGCCCAGGCCTCATCCTCGACAGCTCCACGGGCAGAGTGTGTACACAGAGCTGCTAGTAGAATAAACACCAGCTCCACTTCTGAGAGAAATCAAAGCAAATCCTAGAGAAACTGCACATGGAGTCAAACCTCAGTAATTCGGATTAACTGGGGGGAAGGTCAGGTTGGATCAGGACAAAGCCTTGATAGTAAAGGTTTTTTTGCAAAATGCAACTGCATTCATTTCAAAGTTCACCCCAACCCATCCTTCGGCTTCATGTCTTAGCAGCCACCTTCCCAGCTCCCCGGCTCCCTTGTGCATGAACCAGTGGGCTGCTCACTAGTCTCCATGCAGAACATAAACTTCCCCATCCTTTTCCTCCTCCCCTTTGCCCAAAATGCCCCATCCCCCATTGTCTACTTGGTAAACTTCATCTCAATTTTCAAGGCTCCATTTCAAATGCCACCTCCTAAACAGAATGAATAGCATAGATCCCATAGCACTTTGTGCATACCTATAATATAATAAGGTGGTTCCCTAAAAAGGCCACCCCTTTCTCTCACCCTAGCTGAGTGGTGTTAAAATCACCTGGAGAACTTTTCAATAAAACCCCAATCCCCATACCCCATTTCTAACAATTCTGATTGAGTAGGTCTGAGGTACTGCTTGAGGATTGGTATCCTTTTTTAAAGCTCTCCAGGAGATTGTGCTGTGCAGTCCCGGTTGCGAACCTTTGGTACACAATTTTTCTCACTGGTTAGAATGATGTACTTGTACCCCAAGAAAAGTGGCCTTCAACAAAAGATTGTTGTAGGCAGAGACGGAGGACAGAATCCTTCAAGAGGCTTCTCTAAGAATAAGGAACTTCATGTTATTTCAAGCTTCTGTTCCCAGGTGGTTTACCATCAGCGCTCATCTATTTTCCACAGTGCACCTCCCGCCCACCTCCACAAGGGGTAACACGCCTATTCAAAAGTGAGGGAAGACCCACTACTCTAGCTGAACTTGACTTTCCATTATTTCCCCAACATGGTAGGCTCTTTGCCACTTTTGTGCCCTCACCCCTTTCTCTCCATCTGATCCAACTATAAGCCTTCTTCAAGGCCTGTTAGCCATTTCCTCTCTTGAAGCCTTCTCCTGACCACTTCAACTCCCAGGGGTTTACTTTCCCACTCCACTCCACTTAATTTAGCACCTGTACTCAAGTGCCTTGATTGGTTAATGATCTCATGGTATGTGCATGGAAAGTTTCAATGTGCAGAGACTAAGGGACGTGTATCCTACAGAGATTTCACCTCGTCTCCATAATGCCAGGCTAGATAGACCCAGAGCAGGCACTCCACACATATTTGTTAATAGAACTCACCCAGAGTTGGCACTCTTCTTTCCAGGCCAGGTTGTGGGACAATAAAGAAAGGTAAGGACTAAGAATACCATTTCTCTAAAAAACCCACACCAAATACTCTTGTGGTGGACAGCATTCTAAGATGACCCCCATGATCTTTGTCCCATGGTGCTACTTTCATGATTATATTACAGGCAAAACGGATTTTGCAGATATACTGAAGGTTACTAATCAACTGGCTTTAAGATGCAGAGAATTATCTGGATGTGACTAATCTAATCACATGAGCCCTGTCTTAAAAGCAGAAATTTTCCCTGACTGATAGCAGAAGAGGAAGTCAGAGAGACTCGAAGTGTAAGGAGGAGTCAACATGAGAGAGATATCCCATTGCTTGCTTGAAGATGGAGGGGGCAACAAGGAAAGGGTCTTAGAGCATCCTGCAGAAGCTAACAGTAAATCCTAGCAAACAGCCAGTGAGAAAACGGGCACCTCAGTCCTACAAAGGTAAGGAACTGAATTCTGCCACCACTCTGAATGAGCTTACAAGTAGATTCTTCTCAGAGCCTCCAGATGAAAATGCATCTCAACTGACACCTCGATTTCAGCCTTGTAAGACCCTAAGCAGAGAACCCAGGCAAGCCGGCCCAGATTTCCCAACTTGCAGTTAGTAAAAGGGCAATATTTCAAGCCACTAAGTTTGTGGTAATTTGTTACAGAACAATCCCCAACCTCCTCCCTCAAACCAGACAAACAAGAGAAGTCTCTCTTATAAATTAATAAACATACCTTAATATATGTTTATCCTGATTAATATATCTTCCACATATACATTAATGAGAGGCTTCTGCAAGAGTAAAATAGTACTAGACCAATGCAAGGTACTCTTACTATGCCTCTTAAAATCCACGGCTGCATTCTATTCTATTGAGAAAGGTGGCAAAATGTCATAATGGCCTCCATATCAAGTGCCATTAATGAAAGAGTCATTTATGACTTATTAGAAATTGAATAACAAATCATGTCATCTGTTTCAAATGCTATTTACTGAACACAGTCTGTCACTGACAAATAGAAGTTCAGACTCCTAGCTGAAACTTCATGAGCCTGATATCTGGCGAGTACACAGTCAAACACAAGCTAAATATTCCACCTCTCTGTGTAGGGATAAGGACACCTGAGTGCTCATGTCAGTATTTTAGGAAGTCAATAATCCTACTGCTTCTTAGTCCCCCCCCTTGCCTGGTGACAGGCAAGAGGCAGATGGTGACAGAGGGGCTTTTGGTGAAACATTCTCTACATTCACTCTCCTGGGGTCTCCCTAAATCCACACGTCATGTAGGGCTCCCTAAAAGGCCACTGGAAGTCAGCCTCAACCACCTACCCTCGGGCTAGGGGAGGACGAAGAGTCATGACTATCCAACCCCACCAACCTCCCACACTGAGGGATGATACCACCAGCAAACACGGGCTTTCTCAGCAGCCATTCCTGAAGTCACGTGCCAGGCCGCTCCTCAGTCTCGGGCTCCCGTTTGTCTGCATCAGCATTTGTCTGAACATCGCACCTCCGTCATGCACGGGGGAAACTGATGTTGACGGCATGGCAAAGGAATGTAACTACAGCCTATTCTAAAAGCACGCATTTATTTTATTTTATTTCAGAAATGTATGCATTATGTATGGCTGTACATAAACGTTTTTATAGAGCCTCTTAAATGATTTACCATGAGGTACCTGTTGATTATAATCTCTGCTTATTTAAGAGAGCCTTGTTTACCCCCATAGTAGTTAATACATTGAGACATGTTTCAACTAACAGCAACACCAGTAAACAAAAGTTACTGATCTACCTCATGAGTTATAAAACTTGTAACATGCTGTAAACAGCTCTGTCATTTTATTTAGCATATTGCATTGTGTGAGCTGCCTTATTTATCTAGTGGTAAATCTTTATGTATCAAAAATGCTACAGAAGGCACAACAGATAAATTACAGACAGACACTAACATCTGACTAGTTAATCAAACAAATAGGACATGTAACAAAGAGAAAAGCTATAAATATTGACAACAAGCTGCTTCAGTCACAAAAACATTCAATACTTCAGTTCTCAAGTGTGAGTTTTATATCAGTCCCCTGGAAACAGTTTGTATCCTCCAATAAATTTTTACAGTTGATTCACCTGCCTGATACCCCTCAGCCATTTCCTTCAGAAGCTGTCAAACCCGCCAACGATAATATATGGCCCGACCAACAAGAACAGCTGTAGCCATTCTCTCTGCAGGTTCTTGCACCCTGTTCTGCATAAAATAATACATCAAGATTAATTGATTTCCCGTCAGTCTCACAGAACAGAAAATTAATTTTCATGTAGCTATTTTCCCCAGCATATGAATTTTGTACATGGCAAGTAATTTAAGTTTTTAATTATTCATGAGCCAGGAGGGGGTGGGGAGAAACATGATAAAGTAAGCTTGCAAAAACCCCAAGGCCAATCCCTGGGCCTGGGTTTGTGCTGAGGCAACAATAGCATTCGCTAATGCCCATATAAATAATATATGTATTAACATACATCTTAGTACAACATCAATTTCTCTCACTCTGACCCGAGACTACCAGGTCACCCTGTGGTACTTTGTCAAAGTCGCTGCACTGGTTGCATGTGACATGCTGTGGGAAAACACAGAACATGTCAGCCATATTGAATTGACCTCCGCCTGCCTCTCTGCCGCGGCCACACAGCCCAGGCATGATAGGAGGTAATTTAACGGTCAGTGTGTGAGTGGGACCAGGCACAAGTTGCTAATCAGCCAGGTGCTAGCTCAGCAAGTCTTCCATTTGCAGGTGCCACTGACTTGTGAACAAGAAAAATGTAACCAGAAAATAGAAAAAAAGCGTTTGACTCACTCAGGCCTCATCTTTCACAGACTCTCAGCAGACCAGCACGAGAAAAACTGTCTCCTCAGAAAAGGAAAAACCACAACGTGAGCACCTCTGGCAATCAAGTATATTTGCAAAAACGCGAACTAAAATGCTCCCACAGTACCTCCTTAGAAATTTCATTGGTATACTTCATATAAACTGCAAGACAGGCAAACGTGCAGAGCCTGCCTCAAGTCACGGAGCTCGATTTAACCCCATTAGGACCAAACCTACAGCACCTCACACAGCATTCTTCAGCACGGAGGAAACTGGCCTCCAGACTCAAGGATTTGGGTCACTGATTATTTATTGATGCCATCTTCTGCCCTGAATATTAAGATTTAGTGTGAAATTAAAGCACTATAAATAATTGACCTTCTCTCAGTTAAACAATTAGACCCCACCAGCGCTGTTTAAGAACCAGGGAGGGGCTGGCTGGGTGGCGCAAGCGGTTAAGTGCGTGCGCTCTACTGCAGTGGCCCAGGGTTCACTGGTTCAGATCCCGGGTGCGCACCGACGCACCGCTTGTCAGGCCATGCTGTGGCGGCATCCCATGTAAAGTGGAGAAAGATGGGCATGGATGTTAGCCCAGGGCCAGTCTTCCTCAGCAAAAAAAAAGGAGGATTGGCATTGGATGTTAGCTCAGGGCTGGTCTTCCTCACAAAAAAAAAAAAAAGAATCAGGGAGAAGAGAGAATCTGATCCAAATCACCAAACTCATACTGGACAAGGTGGGTCCAGAAGTGAGACAAGAAGACAGAGGCCTCTCCCAACCCAGTGAGTGGCAGGGAGAGAACATGAGCCAAGTATTTCTGAGAGGAGAACCTGGCTTGGGGAATCTGAGTAAGCAGCTCTGATTTGGGGCATGCCCCCTCCCAACCCCGCCTCACCCCAGCCAAAGCCCCACCAGCAGGGGGAGCACTTTGGTAAGAAAGAGACAAGCTGAGAAGGTCAAAAACAAAAATGAAAAGAACTCAAAATAAGTCAGAACAACAACAAAAAAAAACGAATTTTACCCAGGGTGGGGGGGCGGGGCACTTGGTTGGTGGAAGGGGTTGGATTTGATGAATTTGATGAAATATTAATAAAGACATAAAAATGGAAGTTACTCTGAATGTCCTTTCTTAACAGCTTATACAAATGGCCACTCTACCCAAAATTAGAGAGAAATCAGGAAATTGCTTCTCTGCTTAAAGTAGCCATGCCTCACATTGGAGGCTGGAGTGAAACTGTGCTTCCAGCGTTTCCATCATACAACCTTTTTCCCAGTAACTGGTGAAATCTGCAAGAACTCACTACATCCAGAAATTTGGTACCCATGCAGCAGCACAGTGTAGCTTGTTTTAATACAGTTTCAGAATTGGGGCTTCAGGATTCTACTCTATTACCTTGATGGCTCCAAACGAAGGGGTAACATGATATATCATGTTAAGCGCTAATTATTAGCACTGAAGGCCAGCTAGTCAACTTAGGCTTTGTTAAAATTAAAAGGAGGGAAGGCATTCTCCATTGTTTCACACGGTGTATTTGTGAAGGGAGGGTCCATGAGGTTTGCTTAAGTCTTTGTATCTGTGGGTTTAAAAACAAAACAAAACAGGCTGAGGAAATTAAATATAGTGTTGAGACCCCAACAACAAAGGCCTTGCTCAACTGCTGCCAGACAAACCCAGGTCACGGTGCTGCAACAGGGACCAGAGCCAAGAAACAGGTCCAGGCCCTCCTGACCTCCTTGAGATGCCCAGGGCCACATTCCTGCGATGGCCTCCCAACACTCCTGACCAGCGGTGAGAGGGTAAAACCACAGGCCCAGGGAATGCCAGGGAAATTCTCAGCTAGTTATATCTCACTGCAGAATATACGTGACACACTCCTTACTTTGCTGAGAGTTCTACCATACTGGTAGACTTAAAAGGTTTGACAGAGCAATGCAGCAAAGTAGAGCTTATCCTCTCAGGACACTGTGGGTTTGGTTTGCTTCTAACTGGTGATGAAGCTCCAGGAAGGCAACTTACAGAGTTGATCCAATGAAACAACTCTGGCAATCAGGTGGTATCTGAGCTCTGTGTGAGTGAGTGAGTGTGTTTGTGTGTGTGTGTATGTACAGGAAGGGAGACAATATGGGGTTCGAGGAAAGCCTTAAGTATTCAGAATGGCTCCAAAATCCACATCAGCCAAGCTCCCCAGCCCGGCCCTGCCTCCCCCATATGCACCCAAGAGCATGGCAGTTGCCATCTGCATGGTAACAAAGGTGCATTTCAATTTATACCTGTGTTTGCAGGATTCCTTCATCTGATGGAGAGGAAGAAGTTTGCTTTATCTCATTTTGAAAATAATCCAATCGAGAACATAAATGAACTCATTATGCATACCATAAAAAAAAAATATGTGTTGGCAATTCTGTAACTAAAAACGTAAAAAATTTCTTGAAGTCAATGCAGCTACTGGCATAGCTTAAAGGTCTTTGTTTCTGTAAATTCAATTGAGTGTTTCTATTTCTAAGTCTGGCAAGAGGTTCTAATTATTGTTAGAAGCCTAATTAGCATTTAGTATTACATTACAACAACTGCAGCAAAATTGTACCCATTCTCCAATAAACAGTATTCACAGTATGCAATCAAGCCGCTGTACCGAGCAATGAGAATTAATAGCACCGCACGACAATGGTAAATCCTCCATCTCCCGCTGTGTGTGTTTAATAATTTTTCACTCCTTCCAGATTGTTCCCATCAAGCACAATTCCCAAGGTCCTAATCAACCACCCTCCCCATCAATACTACACAGAGATCTGAGCACTGAAAATTATCTGCAATTTCAAAAAGTGCTTTGTTGCATTATTAGGCCACTGACCTAAGAGGTAATGGGTAAATAGTTTCTGAAAAATGTCCAAAGCACAACATAAATTAAAGCTTATAGTCTTGCCTGCTGTTCTCACCATAGCTATAACTGCAAACTATTACGGTTTTTACACAATATTCCTAACTATAATTTTACACCATAATATTGGTGCAAAGCGCCAAATGTTCTACTTTCACGTGCCTTCATTTACTAAACAAGAAGGAGAGTTTGGGGAGGAAGCTGATGTATTTGATCCTTTAGAATTTCTCTTGCCCACCCTCCTCCCACTGTCCTGCCCCTCTGCCCACGTTCCGCTCCCCCCCGCAAAAAGTTCAGAATTAACGTGTAAGCATTTTACAGTGGACAGAGGTAAGAGACTTTTATAAGCAGTGGTGTGCGTAGGGCTTTCTGCGTCTCATACACACAGGTAGGTTCACGGAGTTAGGATACGACGATGCTACTAAGTGGACTCAGGGGTGGACTAGAAAATCTCAGCTGAGAGGGTAGTCTAAGTTACCTGGTAACTAATGACGAGTTTAACAGTATCACACAAGCCCAAGGCAGGAGGAGAAGCACTGTGTTTCAACAATCTGAAAAGTATACTTCTGGGCTAACATGAAGAGAAGTTGTGACCAAGGAAAATGGAGTCTGGAGTCTGAAATCATAGCACAAACAGGAGCAAGAGCCCCCCAGCACGGCTAACCCAGAGGGAACACACATCACCTCACAGCAATCCCCCCTCCCGAGAATACACATCAGTATCAACTAAGGAGTTTGGGTTGGATGTTGTGTTGTTGTTGCTGAGATTTTACACTGGAGAAAAGAGAAAAGGAATTTCTGACAGCTGAACCCAATCTAACCAAGCAAACATTTGAGGGCCTTCCCTGAGCAAAGCTAGATGCTGGATTACCCTGTAGTTGGCCACACTTCATCAATGAAAATACTTTTCATTTTGCCACTATACATCACACCCCTCAAAACAAAAGACTTTCACAACACTGGTAGATTAATTTCTCAAGACTAATAATTTACTGAATAACATACCAAGTTTTCTCCAACATTATTATAATACTCTACTCCTCAGTCATACAGTCACTTATTAATCCATTCAACAAATATTTATTGAGCACCCATTACTGTTCCAGGCACTTGGGATACATTGTTGAACAAGGAGGGCAAAGCTTTTTGCCTTTGTGGAACATGTATTCCAGCAGGAAGTAGGCAGATCGTCTCCAATCACCGCAATAAATAATAAGTTACACCATATGACGGAAAGCAATAAGCAGTAACAGGCAGTGGTAAGGGAAGAAGAAAAAGCAGAGCAGCATAAGAGGGTCAGGAGCTCCAAAGAAGGGAGGTTGCAGTACTAAATCAAGGGGCCAGAGTGGGCCTCTAGGGGAAGATGATATTTGAGCAAAGACTTAAAAAAAAGAAAAATGCTTGATAAGTGTCTTAAACCTCTTGAATTTTTTTTTTTGAGGAAGATTGGCCCTGAGCTAACATCTGTTGCCAATCTTCCTCTTTTAACTTTTTTCTCCCCAAAGCCCCAGTACATAGTTGTATATCCTAGTTATAGGTCCTTCTAGTTCTTCTATGGGGGACGCCACCTCAGCACGGCTTGATGAGTGGTGAGTAGGTCCGTGCCCAGGATCCGAACCAGGGAACCTCGGGCCACCAAAGCAGAATGTGTGCGAACTTAACCACTATGCCACCGGGCCAGCCCTGAATTTCTTCTAATTCCAGGCACTCCCTCCATCCTGTTTTCTGATACCACAGTCCACTGGGCTAGTTAACATACAGTGAGGGCACAGGCTCCCCTGTAGGACAGTAGGTGCCTTGAGAGGAAAACTTTTGTCTCTCCTCTGTCCTTTAGTGCCCCCAGAAACCAGCACTGTGCCTAACAAAGAGTCAATACTCAACGAACAGTGACTGAGTAAATGAACACATAAGTGAATTGACAGTAACTCATTTATTATTTTCACAACCCCAAGTAATTCCCTAAATATTGGTATAATGAAGGCCATAAGAGTAACAACTTCTCCCCTCCCAGCTTTAGGGAGATATAATTGACATATAACATTGTATAAGTTTAAGGTATACAACACGATGATTTGATATACATATATATTGTAAAATGATTACCACAATAAGTTTAGTTAATATACCTGTTATCACAGTTACAATTTGTGTGTGTTGATAACTTTTAAGATTTACTCTTAGCAACTTTCCAAAATACAATATTGTTAACAATAGTCACCACATTGTACATTAGAGCCCCAGAATTTGTTCATATTATAACTGGAAGTTTGTACCTTTTGACCACCTTCACCCATTTCCCCCACACACACCCCGCCCCCTCCCACACTCCTGGCGACATACTCTGCTTCCTATATGTTCAGCTTTTTTAGATTCTACATATGAATGAGATCATACAATATCTGTCTTTCTCTGTTTGACTTATTTCACTTAGTATAATGCCCTCAAGGTCCATCCATGTTGTCACAAATGGCAGGATTTCCTTTTTCATGGCTGAATAATATTCATACATATATTTATATATGAATATACATATACATATTTTCTTTATCCTTTCATCCATCAACGGACACTTAAGTTGTTTCCAGTTTTCAGCTATTGTAGATAATGCTGCAATGAACATAGGGGTGCAGACACCTCTTCAAGATAGTGATTTCATTTATTTTCAGATATATATATGCAGAAGTGGAATTGCTGAATCATATATCAGTTCTACTTTTAATTTTCTGAGGGATCTCCATACTGTTTTCCACAATGGCTAAACCAATTTACATTCCCAACAACAGTGTACAAGGAAGGGTTCCCTTTTCTCCATATCCTTGCTAGCACTTGTTATCGCTTGTCTTCTTGATAATAGCCATTCTAACAAGCGTGAGGTGATATCTTATTGTGGTTTTGATTTGCATTTCCCCAATAATTAGTAATACTGAACAACTTTTCATGTACCTCTTGGCATTTGAATAGCTTTTTTGGAAAAATGTCTATTCAGGTCCTTTGCCAATTTTTTAATTATTTATTTTTTGCTATTAAGTTAGGAATTCCTTATATATTTTGGCTATTAACCCCTTATCAGATATGTGGTTTGTAAATATTTTCTCCCATCCTGTAGGGTTGCCTCTTCATTTTGTTGATCATTTCCTCTGCTGTGCAAAAGATAAAAAAAAAGCTTTTTAGCTTGATGTAGTCCCACTTGTTGATTTTTGCTTTTGCTGCCTGTACTTTTGGTGTCATATCCACGAAATCATCACCAAGGTTAATGTCAAGGAGCTTTTTCCTTATGTTTTCTTCTAGGAGTTTTATGGTTTCAGGTCTTACATTTAAGTCTTTAATCCATTTTGAGTTCATTTTTGTGAGTGGTGTAAGAAAGGAGTCTCATTTCATTCTTTTCCATGTGAATATCCAGTTTTCCCAACACCATTTATCGAAGAGACTATCTTTTCCCCGTTGAGTATTCTTGGATCCCTTGTCAAATATTAGTTGACCATATATGCATGGTTTTATTTCTGGGCTCTCAATTCTGTTCCATTGATCTATGGGTCTGTTTTTATGCCAGTACCATACTGTTTTGATTACTATAGCTTTATCAGGAAGTGTGATGCCTCCAGTTTTGTTCTTCTTTCTCAGAATTGCTTTGGCTATTCAAAGTCTTCTGTGGTTCCATACGAATTTTAGGATTGTTTGTTCTATTTCTATAAAAATTGCCATTGGAATCTCAACAGGGATTGCACTGAATCTATAGATGGCTTTGAGCAGTATGGACATTTTAAAAGTATTAATTCTTCCAATCCAGAAACACAGGGTATTTTTTCATTTATCTGTGTCTTCTTCAATTTCTCTCATCATGTCTTATAGTTGTCAGTGTACAGATCTTTTACCTGCTTAGTTATGTTTATCCCTAAGTATTTTTATTCTTATTCACACTATCATAAATAGGATTGTTTTCCTTCATTTTCATTAGCTTATTATTAGTATATAGAAACATAACTGATTTTTGTATGTTGATTTTGTATTCTGCAAATTTAGGGGTTTATTAGTTCTAACAGGTTTTTTGGTGGAGTCTTTAGGATTTTCTATATATGACGAAATCATCTGCAAACGGAGACAATTTTACTTATTCCTTTCTGATTTAGATGTCTTTTATTTCTTTTTCTTGCCTGATTACTCTGGCTAGGACTTCCATTACTATGCTGAATAGGAGTGGTGAAAACAGGCATTCTGGTCTTGTTCCTGATCTTAGAGGAAAATCTTTCAAGTTCTGAAAATGAGTATGGTGTTAGCAGTGGGCTTGTCATACAGGCCTTTCTTATGTTAAGGTACTTTCCTTCTATATCCAATTTGTTCAGAGTTTTTATCATGAATGGATGTTGAATTCTGTCAAATTCTTCTCCTGCATTGATTGAAATTATCATGATTTTTATCTTTCATTCTATTAATGTGGTGTATGACATTGACTGATTTGTGTATGTTGAACCATCCTTGCATTTCAGGGATGAATCCCACTTGATCATAGTGTATGATCCTTTTAACGTATTTTTGAATTTGGTTTGCTAGTATTTTATTGAGAATTTTTGCATCTATATTCATCAGAAATAATGACTTGTAGTTTTCTTTTCTTGTGCTGTCCTTATCTGGCTTTGGTATCAGGGTAATGCAGGCTTTGTAAAATGACTTTGGGAGTATTCTCTCTTCTTCAATTTTTTGGAAGAGTTTGAGGAGGATTGGTATTCTTTTTTTTTTTTTTATATTCATAGAATTAATTGTATGATATGGTTATGGCTAGGAAACAATGATATATTTTTTGCATGGCCAGAGATTTTTTGTGTGTGTGAGGAAGATCTGCCCTGAGCTAACATCCATGCTAATCCTCCTCTTTTTTTGCTGAGGAAGACCAGCTCTGAGCTAACATCTGTTGCCAATCCTCCTCCTTTTTTTTTTCCCCCCCAAAGCCCCAGTAGATAGTTTTATGTCATAGTTGCACATCCTTCTAGCTGCTGTATGTGGGATGCGGCCTCAGCATGGCCAGAGAAGCGGTGCGTCAGTGCACGCCCAGGATCCGAACCTGGGCCGCCAGTAGCAGAGCACGTGCACTTAGCCGCTAAGCCACGGGGCCGGCCCGGTATTAATTCTTCTTTAAACATTTGGTATAATTTACCAATGATTCCATCTGGACATGGGCTTTTCTTTGTTGGGAGGTTTTTGATTACTAATTCAATCTCCTTATTTGTTTCTGGTCTGTTCAGATTTTCTATTTCTTCATGATTCAGTCTTGGTAGGTTGCATGTTTCTAGGAATTGATCTATTTCTTCTAGGTTGTGCAGTTTGCTACTGTATAATTGTCCATAGTAGTCTCCTATGATCCTTTGTATTTCTATGGTATCACTTATAATGTCTCCTCTTTCACTTATAATTTTATTGATTTGGGTCCTCTTTTTTTTGATTAGTCTAACTAAACATCTGTCCATTTTGTTCATTTTTTCAAAGAACCAACTTTTAGTTTTGTTAATCTTTTTTATTGTTTTCGTGTTCTCTATCTCATTTATTTTTTCTCTAAATATTATTTCCTTCCTTCTGCTAACTTTGGGCTGAGCTTGTTCTTTTTCTAGTTCCTTGAGGTGTAAAGTTAGGTTGTCTAAGATCTTTCTTTTTTCTTGATGTATGCATTTATCACTATAAAATTCCCTCTTAGAACTGCTTTTGCTGTGTCCCATAAGTTTTGGTATATTGTGTTTCCATTTTCATTTATCTCAAGATATTTTTTCTCTTTTGATTTCTTCTTTGATCCATTGCTTTGTTCAGAGCGTGTTGTTTAATTTCCTTGTATTTATGAATTTTACAGCTTTACTCTTGTTACTGATTTCTAGTTTTATGCTATTGTGGTCAGAAAATATACTTGATACAATTTCTATCTTCTTGAATTTGTTGAGACTTGCTTTATGGCCTAAGATATGATCTATCCTAAAAAACGTTCCATGAGCACTTGAGAATGTGTAGTCTGCTGCTGTTGGATGAAATGTTCTGTATATGTCTGTTAAGTCCATTTGGTCTATAGTGTTGCTCAAATGTGCTGTTTCTTTACTATTCTGTGTCTGGACAATCTATCTATTGTTGAGAGTGGGGTATTAAAGTCCACAACTGTTATTGTATTGCTGTTTATTTCTCCTTTTAGTTCTGTTAGTGTTTGCTTTATATATTTAGGTACTCCAATGTTGTACATATTTACAAGTGTTAAATCTCTTTGATGAATTGACCCCTTTCTATCATTATATAATGACCTTCCTTGTCTCTTTTGACCATTTTTAGTTTGAAGTCTGTTTTGCCTAATAATAAGTACAGCTATCTCTGCTTTCTTCTGGTTACCATTTACTTGAAGTATCTTTTTCCATCCCTTCACTCTCAGTCTATATGTACTTAAAGCTAAAATGAGTCTCTTGTAAGCAGCATATCATTGGATCTTTCTTTTCTATCTGTTTAGCTATTCTATGACTTTTGATTGGAGACTTTAATCCATTAACATTTAAAATAATTATTGACAGGTGAGGACTTACTATTGCCATTTTGTTCATTATTTTCTGTTTTGTAGATCCTTTGTTCCTTGCTTACTCTCTTGCTACCTTCCTTTGTGATTTGATGACTTTTTTGTGGCAGCATGCTTTGACTCCTTTATCATAAAATTTTGTGTATCTGCTACACAAAAAATTTCTGTGGTTGCCATGAGTCTTACATAAAATACCTTATATTAACAAGAGTAACAAATTCTTTGAGCTGAAGGGAAATGAAAGATCTTCTAGTCTCAACAAGAAGGAAACTGAAACCAAAAGCAGATTTTTCAGGACTAGGTCCACCTCTTCTGAATACTCATCCTATGACTTTTAACTCCTCACCAGAGACCAAACAACATGGCAGGGGATTTCAGAGGTTGACAACTCTGCTTTATTCCTTCAAGGTGGCCCCGGTGGTTGTTCTCTCTATCCCTATGTGTATGACCTCATTCTCTTTCTCAATAACCACTGGATATTTTCCCCTTTTGGCTCAGCCCTATTATTTTTAAAATTTTTCTTACTCCTCCAAGATCATATCATCTAGGCAAACCAAATATAACATTTGACACAAGTGGAAAAAATATGAGACAACAGAATACCCCAACAGAATACCCCTAGGCAGTCAGAAGAAGAATGAGTCGTCTATCTTGGGCTCCTAAACTAACATAAATCCAGAAACCATCTCCCTATGTCTACTGGACACTAGAAAGAGCTGCATGAGCCCCAGGCAAAAGTAAGAATCTTGAAGTAAAAGGTTTTGAGAAGGCTCCTTCTTAAAGAAAACTCCTCCCTGTATTTCCAAGTAGAATATTACCACCAAAAGTCCTTTTCTGCACCTCCCTTAGGCCTCGTGGTCCATCACCTACTTTGGGATGACAAATCCAATGGTATACAGACAGCTCTAGTTATCCCCAACATCCTTATCCTCCCCCACGCACCCTAACCCTCCTCATAATGCTGTATGAGGGAAAATTGCTTCCCTCCTCTCTACTATTGCTGGAGGAAAGAATTTCCCTTCCCCTTCCTTTTCTTTCTAGCAAAGGAAAGGCAAGAAGAACCAAACCTCAAAGTAAGAAACTAACACACAACCCCTCATTCTGCCTCAAATCACAGGCCACATTATCATCTCAGTTAAACATCCCACTAATTTTTTTCACTCTGGATGAGAAAAAGCCAAATTGTGGCACTAACATAGAAAGGCCAAGAGAACTTGCTCATGAAGTTAGGGCAAGAGATGAAGAACATCTTTATAGGATGGGAGTAGTTTACCTGATACTGACAGATAAGCATGACAAATATGACAGTGACAAATGTGAACCATACAAACCCCTTCTCAGTTCTCACTCAAACAACAGAAAATTACACAACCTAGCTGGCCTTTCTTGCATGGTGGGACATGGGAATCAATTCATAATAATTGTATTAACAACAATAACAATAACGGCAGCTACCATTTAGTAAGAACTTCCCACTGCGCTAAGTGCCTTCCACGCATGCTCTCTTGAAAGTTGGGAATTTGGCGGTGGCCTAAGCATGGCTGTAATAATCATATACAGGACAGAGGGGGTTCATCAAAGCATAATCCAAATATTCATTTTAATCCTTTCCTGACAGATTCTTAAACACGCTGAAGATGAGGCCACTGCCTTATTTTTAACACTAGTCCAAATCTAAGGTGATCTTCGTGCCTGTAATTCAGGAAGCATGGGCTTGTCCTTAAATTGGGAGCCCTGAGGCATTAATTTTTCAGTGCATTTCTTTATCACTGGTAATACCTCTCTCAGGCCTGGGCTAGAGGAGACCCCCTCCCAGAGCCTGCTTCAGCCTTCTTCAGGCTGTGCCCCTTCTCATGGGATACAAAGTCCTCAGGGCCTAGGAGCACGCCAGAGTGCACCCTCCACCTTCTAAGATCCACTTTGCATATACAGAACTCTGAAATTCTCTGTGCAAATGGCCTAGAGCCCACTTCCAAGGACTGACCATCCCTGGTCCAACCTACAAAAGTAAACCAGTGTGTCCAACCCTGACCTGAGAGATGGCTATTTACGATGAGCTGAGGATGGACATACAGTGTGGACATGCAGGCACATCCAGACACAGGAGGAAGAAGTTCCTTACAGAACGAGACAAAGCCAAGGATACAAAGAGAAAGAGTATGGGCCAAGGACCCAGGCAGGTTTTCTCCATGCTACCTTGTTCCACTTTAAAACCCCAAGGAGGTGGAGAATTCTAAGTTGAAATCTGGAATTTCAAGTTATTAATGAATGTATACTTGTCATGATAAGATTAGCATATTTTACTTGGCATTTTTAGTTTGATTTATAACTTTAAATATTTATACATATGGTATGTGGGCTTCCATTTGTACTCTTGCCCAAGAATCTGTAAAGGTTAGGGGTAAACCTGATCATTGCCCCAGTGTTCCTCCCCATGGTTTAGTATTCCATGTCAATTAGTGCTTCCTTCTCAAACACAGGTATGCCTCCCTTCAAACAAACCCAATAGTTAAGTATCCAGATTTATACCAAAGACACATTTGAGAATAGGTGCTCCATTTACTAAAGGATTCTATTACTCATCAAACTCTCCTCATGCATTTGGTTAAGCCAACTGATAAAAATTTATTACACACACACAAAAAAAATCTCACAAATTCATGTTTTCAAGTGCAAAGTAAAGGTGTTAGGGAAAAAAACTTAAATGATTTCCCCATTTACTATTATTTGATTTCACAGATACTTAGTCACTCAAGAAAAATTAGAAAAAGCAAATAAACAAAAGGAAAGGTAACAAAATCATCTCTTATAGAATTTGGCAAGATGAGCACTATTAACATTTAACAGTGCATATACTTCAGATTTTTTCAATGTCACTATGCACATGTGAAAATACAGAAATATCGGTGGTTAATTTTTTAAGAATTATGTCATTCCACGACTACAAGCAATTATTCAGTACCACGCACGTACCAGACATCAGGAAGTCCAAGGTTAGTAAGACATGGTTTCTGCCCTATTAGAAATTGTGCTATAGTTGAAGAGACTAAAATATAAACCAATAATTACATCACAGTACAAAAGATGCTTTACCAGAAATCTATAGAAAGGATGATAGAGGACTCTACAGAGAGTCCAGAGATGGGAATGACTCTTTCTGCCTGGAGAATGACTTCAGGGTTTTAACAACACTAATATTCAGACTCTGGGTTTCCTATTCTCATTCAACAAGTATTTATTTAACACTGACTGTGGCCCAACCACTACTTTAAGTACTGGGTATATAGTGGTGGCAAGACAAAGTTCTGCACTCATGGAGCTTAAATAGACAAACAAATTACAAGTAAATAAAGCAGTGTCATATCTTGCCCTTGACTCACATACAGTAGGTGCTCAATAAATGGCTGGTGAAAGAACAAAAGACTAAAGGTTCATGATGAGCCTATCTCTTTGGACTTCCATTTCAAAGGCAGCTGTTGTCTTTGAAGTTAGCATAGTAGACAGTTTTGAAGTTTCAAAACACAACCTAGTATGTCTGATATGTTTCACTTAAAAATATGAATCCAATAGGCTTAATCCAAAATCTCCAGCTCTGAATTGGGTTACCATGTGTTGTATTTGATTTGTATTTCCATCAGTATCAACCCTGGCATCCTTATATAGACACCAGCAATGTACATGATTTATAGCAAGTCAGTCAAGGCAAAGCCTATAGCTTCCCTTCACATTTTGACGTTATCAGATTACTTCAGAAGCTGGCAGCAGCTACCATAAGTAACAAGCTGTCAGTGTAAATAAATCACTCTCTCAAAAATAACTGCTAAAAAATATAGATTAGTATGAGCAGAGGTGGGCTTGGACTTCTTTTTGATTTTCTCCTTCCCAACAAGTCTCCTACATATTTAATTTTATATAGAAAGAAGAAATGAATTCATTTACTTTCTTTAAAAAAAAGGTTCCAAGCTTAAGATCCATATAAGAAACTCAAGCCTCAAAAGGAAAGTTTGTGGTTCTTGTGTATAAATCATAAGACAATCAATTTGCAATCACCTGGAGAAGCCCCAGATAGAGGAAACAGCTAGCAAGTTCTGTAAAGAGCAGCCTATGCCAAGCCAATTTAATTTCCTTCTATGATGGAGTGACAGGCTGTGGAGATAAGAGAGAAGCAATAGACGCAATCCACCTGGACTGCAGCAAGACTCTCTCTGCCTGGTCCCACATGATGCACTCATCGACGAGCTAGAAAACTTAACCTTAACAGTTCTCAGAGGGCTGGAGCATCCCACCCCAAATGAGATATCCAATGTCTACACAGCCTAGGGTGGAGAGGGACAAGTTGTCACAATCCTGAGGGGGTAAATGGTAGGGCCACGGCCACTGTGCATCTGTTGATGGGTCAACGGTAGAAGGAGCAGCACACAATTGTCCTTGGAGACACTAAATAGGACAGGTGTGCAGTAATGAGGGAGGCATAAACAGAGTTCTAAAAGTCCAGGAGACAAATTCTAGAAAGGTCCTAGAACAAAATAAATCTTAGTGTGAATAAGAGAAAGACAATGCCATATAGAAAAACTTGAGTCCATATCATCCCAAAAAGAAAACAGCAATGTCACCAAACTCAGCCAATGATGATGTGGGTCACAGTGGCTTTCAGGCAGAATATGAAAGGAAATTTTTAGTGATGTGTTATGAGAAAGTTAGGATGGCACTGAGATGGGTTAAAAGCAGCCAGATGTACAAAACTGAGGATTCATCCCATTATTTTACTTGGCATGGGTCAATCTATAGTGTCCTATCTTGTTCAATCATGATATGCTACATAGAGATGTCAGAGTGTCCACAGAAGTTAACATTACACATGCACATAGAATCCCTCCCATACTAGTTTTTAAAGACTAGTTTTTAATGACTTAGTTTCTTTGCCTGCCCCTCCCATCCCAAGAAACTAAACACTTTCAGTCTCTGTGACCAAATTTAAATTACTGAAGGCAGTTGAGCATTTCTAATTTTATTTATTTCTTTCTTTTTCCCCAAAGCCCCAGTAGATAGTTGTATGTCATAGTTGCACATCCTTCTAGTTGCTGTATGTGGGACGCGGCCTCAGCATGGCCGGAGAAGCGGTACGTCGGTGCGCGCCCGGGATCCGAACCCCGGGCCGCCAGCAGCAGAGCGCGCGCACTTAACCGCTAAGCTACGGGGCCGGCCCGAGCATTTCTAGAATCTACTAACTCACAGCAAGAGCTCCCATTCCAGGACCTCTACCACCAGAAGATCTGGATAAAATGGCCAAACACTTTCACATTGGCCAAAGAACAGATCAGGAATTCCTGAAAGGACAATGAAGGATAAACCTGGGGACTTGATGACAAATCTGTCTTATTTGGGGAGTGTGCCCTACTCTGGCAGAACACTAGAAAATTAACCTTCCTCTGACTTCAATGGGTATATGGAACTAATTGGCTTTCACTAGTTGACTGGTAAAATTCAAACATTTAAATGTAAGACCACCACCACACCTGCCTCACATACACACAGACCTACTTATCCATCTACCCAAAAATATACTCTCCACTCCCATTAGCCAGCGTCTTCCCTACGTCCCTTTCTCCACCCAGGCTTGATGCCCCCCAGTCTCAGAAACACAGCACACTTGTTTGCATGTTGTAACAACTGACACTCTTTTCTAAGGCTCTGATCAAGTTTCACGGTTCCTGCCACATAACCTGCTCCCCGGGGCTCCCTCTCTTCTGAGCTATTAGAGCACCTCATCCTGACCCATACCTGACCCAACAGCCTTCTTCATATACCAACGTTTACCATTCATTCAAGTTTCAGATTAGTCTTCTCTGGCCTTTTGAGGACATAGATCATGTTTTCAAGTTTCCACTATCTCTGTCTTAGCATCTACACACACACATATACACACACACACACACACACACACACACAGCACCTCTTCAAGCACAGAAAAAACAAGGCACATAATAAACGTTCAAAGACATTACAGAATTTTTTTAATGACCAGTGGTAATTTCATTAGGAAAGGTTATATGTACCGTCCCTACCACTTGTCAGTGTGACGGGTTATTGTTACGTGACATCCCTTTCTCAGGTAGCTAGAGATGTTGTATGTTTGGGAGGAAGACGGTGACGTTTGGTGCCATTGAAAAAGCACAGGCTTTTGAGTCAGGCCAATATCTCTCTCCAGTTTTCACTGATTGCTGGCTGTGTGTCTTCTGGCAAGTTATTTAACCTCTCTAAACCTCAGTTTCCTCATCTGTGAAATTGGGATCATAACATCCTCAGAGGGTTATTATGAAAACTAAATGAAATAACGTCTAAGTTATTGTCTGGCTTATAGTGAATATTCAAAAAAATACGTTCTTTCCTTTTTCCCTCTTATTAAGGGAAAAAAAAAATCAAGGATGGCCTAAATGCAAATTGGAGTCAAATGTTTCCCAAAAAACCAGATAACTCCGGGAAACAAACCCATCTATGAAGCAGACTTAAATGTAAGACTTAGCTTCTAACAGACAACATTAGCATTTTAGTGGAGACAGGTACACAACAATAAAATTAAATTAGAAGAGCTTCATACCATCACTAGAAATGTCCTTTTTCAATTCCGCGAAGTAAAAATAGAAAAGAAATTAACTGAGGGAAACAGAAACACCCAGATTGTTGTCTTCCTTTGTTATGTAAAATAACTCCCTAAAATCATATTTGAAGATTTTTTTTTTGCATTGTCACGTTAAAGAACGTGCTTGTTGGTTAAAATAAGCATTCGTAAAATATACACGGTGTGAGCATATAATACACATTTTAAAAGACAGAGAAAATAAAAGCAAGCTATAACCATATGCATGTCTCACTGCAAATAAAGCCTGTGACCTTTCTGAATGAAGACACGAATATAACTCTTCTGAATTTCTAGTATGATGTCCTAACACTCATATTTCCCCCAATAGATACTTTGTTTTCAACTTTAAGGCTGTTGAGGTAGCACTTCAAATTCCCTATTTGTCTTCCTTGGTCAGCTGAGCTCAGCTACCCACCCAAACATACATGCAGACGCTCAGAGGACAGATTTGTCATGCTGACCTTTCATATCTCCTACGCTTTTTAACTGATTGAGATTCCATCCCAAGGAAACATGCACACAGCGTCCCCGCAGAGGAGAGAAATCAGGTAATGGATGGCAAAGATAAATACCAGAGAAGCAAGCTAGAACCTGAATGCAGGGGACATTGTTCACAGAATTATTCAAGGGAAGAAAGCTAGTTGAAAGCTACTGAAGCAGGCAGTACACAATGCAAAATTAACCAGTGACCTTTCCCGGAACGTCAAAGGTCAAAGCAATTTGTTAGGTAGTCCTTACCAGGCGCCATGTGCTGGCCTGTATGTGGACTAGAACCCTGTGTAATCAAACACTGAGAAAACCAGAACAAAAACGTCCTCCACATCTGAAGCAAGAGCTCCAAACGAAGAATGACTGAGTGCATTACTGTACCCCTAACTGGCTCCCCAACTTGTTGGCGAGGGGAGTTACTGATGCGGTCTCAAAAATCCTAGAACACGGCAAGCAATATGCCTCCTACTCCGCAGCAGGCTTATCCCATTGGGCTACGTGAGGTTTCATTCTGTGAAATCTCACAAACTTCCAAAAGAGGGCTTAAGGAGCTATATTGGTCATGTTTGAAACACTCCAGAAACCTCTGTATCACGAGTTTTATCCATTGTATTTTCCCTTCACATGAGGTGACAGCTTACCTCCCAGGAGGGGCCTTGGTCATGAGAAATGAGTGTTTTTCCCTTTTGCCAGTAAGAAATCTTAAGACCTGGTGTAAAAACTACTCAGGCATAACAAGTTATAGCCCAGCGGGCGCACTGATTAGCTGGGTTCCATAACCATAAAGTCAACAATAATCTACCTACATGCCCTTTCTGCAGGTGGTTGACCTACGAATGCTAAGTGAGTCAGCAACAGTTCAGCCGAAATTACATTGAAGAGCATTATGCGTAAACATGAATGCTCCAGCTTGTCCCTAACTATACCACTGGGACTCCAGACCTGCAAAATAATCCATTTCCCCCACTCACCACCAACCCCAACTGCAAATTTCTTCCTTCGCCATATGAATTCCAGCCCCCATAACTACATCTGTGTTTAATGTGTCTTCTCAATTAATATGGCCCTTCCTGCTTTCATCTATGACTTCAATACACGCCCATCCTTTGTACCAAAGAGGAGGTGACTAACTTCCCTCTCCATAGTACATAAACTTTAGGTTGTTTTTCCAGAAATGTTGACTGATCGCACTAAACTGTTCACACTCTCTTCACAGTCCCCCTGGAGATATTAGCCACACACTAGAAATCAACTCCCTAGGGTATAGGACCAGCGGGCAGGGGAATACATACATATACACACGCATACACTTTTTTTTTCAACTAATGAAGAGAAAACTATTTAACTTATGACCACTGATTCAACATCTCTATTCTAAGAGTCTAGAAATGTCCCCTAAGTTTTGCTAAAATAAAAAAGGCTAATAATCAAGCAAAAACCCTCCCACCTAGTCAGACAAGAAGGGTAGATACAGTCTTTGGAAATGACTATTAAGATTAATATCCTATTTTTTTTTAATGGCTTGGAATTTATACCAACTTAAACAGGAACAACCAAAAAGACAGTGTATCTCTTAGATTCTAACAGGGAGGGCTGAATTCAAATCTATCCTTAAGAAAAGCCATGACCTCCTCTGAAAGCAGCAGGTATGAGGCCTAATGGCCTGGCATAACACCACTGTGTGACACAATGATTTACACACCCCTACTCAGAAATGGTGTAGGAAGTTTGATGATTCATAAAATCATAAATTATAAACCAATTACTCGAGATGGAGAGATTGATTGATTCCTAGGCCCATTCATTCTTCCGAAACCCCTTGAGTTAAAGGAGACAAAGAGGAGGGCCCCTCAGGCCATTTCTGCTGTCCCAGCCTTTCTTTGCAAAACTATCATTCCTTTAAGTCTCATTTTAATCCAGCAGTGCCCACCTCAGGAAATGAGCAGTGGATCACAGGAATAAATTGAAAGAACAAAGATAAAAGTGGCACTGGCCTTTAGAAGAAAGGATCCTCGATTCTCCCAGTTCCCAAAATCCAGGTGAAAATGGAAAAACCCTATTAGATATTTAGGACATTGAGCCAGACAGCTCTGTACATCCCCACATGCAGAAACACCTGCATACACAACCAACATTTTTAGGACTCATCTGACATGATTTATGAGTAATGTTTTTTTAAAAAGTTCATCAAATATGCTGTGTCCCTAAATTTCTATAGCATAGGAGTAGCTCTTTCATTCTTTAAAAAAAGAAGATGTGCTTATTCCATGTTTGAGATGATAAAAGTAAAACCATCTATTTTGGCATAGCCCTGGCTTCTGTTCTGGAGACAGGCATCTATAGACAGGTGCAATCAAGCAACGCACACTCAGAAGGAAATTCTACCCCAATCACAGGGCTCAGAGAGCCTCACACTTGCCCATCCTGTGGCTCCATTCCCTAAAACTAGCAGTACAAAAATGGCCGATGCTCCCCTACTCCTGAACTTCAAATTAACTGTCTTCCCAGTGTCTAGGAACAAGACTAAGAACCACTTATCTTAATCCTCACACAGAGATCCTTAGATGAGAGTATTCTAATCCCCAATTTAGAGATGGGACAACTGAGATCCAAAGTGAAAAAGGTTACAAAAACTGGCAAGAGAAAGGTCTAGGGATGGATTTTGACCACAGTCCAAGCCTCTTGCCTCCAAATGCCATGCTCTCTCCACTGCACCATGCTGTTGTTCAAGTCAAAGAAAATATCAATATTTCACAGGCTGCACAGCTGAAGAGATAAATCTCTCCTCCCATACCTCAGATAAATTTTAAAACTAAGAGAGTAAATGGCAATGCAAATACTACTATTAGATATTTATTATGTTGCAAAGCTTGAAAACAGTCAGGAAAATGGAAAAGTTACTTTTTTCCCCACACAAATTTGTTAATGGGTGGCATAATGGGAGGCCTGTTTGCTGGCACTCCGTGAAACGTCTACAAATTGCCTCTGCAAAGCATTATAGGTTGTCAGACTAATGTAGTTGAAGATAATTTGGCCTTTCAGTGAATTGAACCTCACAGCACGATTATACTCCACAACCAAGTAGAGTGTCACAATTATTCTTTCATGCTGAATTACCATATAATGTCATGAGTCTACCTGTCATAAGTCTTGTAGCCTACTTTGAATTTTTTCCCCTAAATCTATGGTTCATGGCAAAAAAAATAAAATAATTTTTTTGCTTCTAATGGAAATCTGATTGTTTTTATCAACAATAAATTCCATAGCAAATCAAAGGATATGCTTGGACAAACAATCCGATACTCAAGGTTAAAAAACACACAAATAATAAATTGCTGGTGTGTCATGTTCAATTTTTACTACGGCATTACACTGCAATAACCATAACAGGATCTAAATTGTTGTCAGAACATTAAACAAACCCCCATACTTCACAAAGGCATCCTGTCTGAGTAATTCATACAACGGAAACAACTATCAAATTTTCCACTGTCCCACTGCTACACCATACATCAGTGCAATTTTATGTATTTGGACAATTCGTTGAATAAATTACTTCCATCCTGCCTGCTCTTGCCACTTCTGTTAAGAGTCATATCAGTTTTAATTGTCTTTCTGTCTATATGGAGCCACTGTTTTTCTGGCGTTTTCCTGTGCTATTTCCTGAGCACCAAAATAAACTACAAACACCCATCAGAGCTAGGCACCAGGAAGATAGAGCTACAAGAAAGGGTGTCCTGTCAGAGGTCAAGAGCTTCTTCCCTCTCCTGCTACATGACAGTCACTGAACGTGTGTTGAGAGTGTGACAATTCGTGGTGCTGGTGTGGGAACATGGTGTCTTTTCAACATCATACTCTAACTAAAGTACTAAAAGTATCCAGGACCCCACATTCTGTTCTGTTTCCGTTTGGTTGTTTACTTTCTTGGTTCATGAAGGCATTTAACCTGGCATGGCAAACGGTCTCAGCCAGGGTTAAATGTCCCCAATTCCATTCACAGTGGGAATCCAGACTGAGTAACAGCTCACCAGCTAGTTCATGGCAAAATCCTCAAGCTGTTTCCTTTTGGTTTGTTGCTCCCAAGTGAATGCCAAGCCCACCTCTCCAGGGTGAACATCTACCCTACGTTAACGCAGAGAAGCTCATGCGGAAAGTATAGGTGTAGAACAAGTAACACCATAATGGGCACAAATAAACTTTGTCTATACAAGTGGAGTTAATGACTTCCCATCGTGTTTCTCACACCTTCGATACTGGACTAAACTGACACCGACCAAAGGGAATCAGATCAATCGGATGCAACTCTGTTTCCTAAATGAGATCTTCTTAGGTTTGCCTACAGTTCAACACATGCATTTGCATGGTCCAAGTCAACCTCCCATGTCATATAACTTAATGGAAAGAAATTTGAGTAAAGGCTCCTAGACACCCCAAACCAACTTAGATGCTATTTTAAAATTATCCCCTCACCTATGTCACCATAGCCAAATAAATAACCACACACTGAAATCTCATTTTACCGGCTATTGGAAGCCTTATGCTGCCAAAAAAACCATTTTATGCTGAGCTACTTTCGCTATTTCCAACAGGAAACTCCCTTATTGAACTGGCTCCAAAGCAGATCCACTATATACTAAACACTGCCCTACAATGCAGAAGTCAGGTTTGTGCCTCCAGTTGGCCCAGTTTCCTTCTCAGGGTAGCATTAGAGAAGGAAACCCCATTCAGACAGGTTAGCCCTGGACTTGGTACCCCCATGTTAACTAGGTAGCCTTGCTGGGTAGTAGAAAGTAACTCTTTATTTATAACCCCAAAAGCAATAATAAACACAGAACTATGATTTACTCTGAACCTTCCTATTATTAAAACACTTTGTCTTATAGTTTTATTGATTTACAATCTATCCTACTTACTTTTTTAGCATCTGAAAACAATCAAGGCAACAAAGCTGCAAAATGTTTGGACATTAATTGTTAGGAGACAGCATTTTATTCCAGGCGAGGGGTTTGAGGCCTCGACAGCGATGCATTCTGGTCCCAGAATGATTTATGGTCTTGTAGCAATAACGATGCACCAGGGCCATTAACATATTGGCAGGCCCTAGGATGGATTAGTGGCATTGATTATTTCATGGGCCACTGATACCCATTTGTTACAAGGAGCTCAAAGATGGCCTCTCCCTAACTGAAATCTTTTTACGAGCAGACAGCATTTTAAGTATTAGGAACCTGGGATTTGGGCCATTTTTTATAATCTTGCTGTCGCCTCATCTTAGTATGCAACCAAAAAAAAAGTGTCAAAAAATTAAAGTTCATTCTTCACCACTAGCCTTAATTCCTCAACTCGTCATAACCATGTCTTCTTTAAAAATTAATGATTGCCAGCATTTAGCCACTGGTTGTTGCTATGAAGATCTATGCAAAAAGCAAGGATCCCTATAGAGTGTGTGATATATGGAATACTCTTTATTACTACAATAAAACTTACTGACATTTCAATACTTCTGCAAATAGCATTATAGTATCAATCTTCTGAATTAGGTTGAAAATTAAGTTGTAAATTAAAAGAAAGTGTACTTTGGAATACAACATGATATGTCACCTAGAAAAGGACCTTTGTGCATAACTGAGCTGAGCTGGGGAACAGAAAGATGAGCCCAGAGCCTCAGCAGTGCTGCTTGCATTCTAAAGATCCAGGTTCCACTGGAAGAATTCATCCAGAAACCCTGATACTCCATCACCAGGGACATTTTCTTTCATTGTAAAAAGTCAAGGGATTTGACAACAGCTTTTTATGAATACAATGAAACCCCAAATCTTAATATATTTTTCTCCTTTGCCACATTCTTCCCATAAATTTCAAATAGAGCATAAAGAATAATAAATGCCTTATAAAATACACAGAAATTACACATACTGCTTATAACGTATATATACATACATAAAAACTATTTCCTTCTCTGTGTCATCAAATACAAAATTACTCTTATCCCCACCCACCCCCAGCCCGGTCCTTAAAGATGCTCAGAGCAGAGAGCCATCCTGGGCACTAAATGACAAGTCCCAAAGCTTGGATGGCTTTGAAACTATTAGGTTCAAAGGCTAATGTCATATACTGTAATTTACAAACAGCCTCAGATCAGAGCCAACACAAAATGGTTGTGCAAAAGACTACTGACTTTCAAATATGTATTTGTTGAAAAGTCAAATATTAAATCACTTCAACCTATCTTCCACAGCATTCTCTGTACCCACAAGATGAGACTGCATAGTTAAAACAGGGCTATACTAGTGATTAGAAACATCTTGCTGAAAATCCAAACTAACTCCTGCCCATGATGACTTCCCCCCATGGTTTCTCATGCTTCCTTGGCTGTTTCTTTAGACTAGAAGCTCTTTCAGGTAGTCATCTATTTCTCTTAGATCCCACTGCGCCCCCTACCCCATCCTCCCCACATCTTCAGGGGTCTACACACAGTGGGCAAGAAGAGTAAACAGGTTTCATCTTGAGAGCCAACTCTGGTACCCTGGTAGTGGCAGGCTGTGATGAGAAGGATTCTGGGGCAGAGTTTTGGCTCAACAGGAAAAGACGCCATAATTAATTAGTCACATGGGCTGAGAGCACAGGAGTGGGAGAGGTGGTCCAAATGCTGATATTGGTGACTCTGAATTCAGAGTCAATGCACTTCCCATAACTAACCTGAAGATCACCAGTTAAGCTGGATAAAGATCAATACTTTGAGAGTATTTCCATTCACAGAATGAGCATAAGAAAACAAAATATCTTCTCCAAGAGAGCTTTAACACAGATCATGGATGAAAGAGTTTTAGAATTAAAAAGAATCATGAGATGACCTAATCCAAGTCTTTTATTTCATAGATGGAAAAACCAGGACATGTTGTTAAGGGACACACATAAGGTCACACAACCAGTGCTGCAGAAATGAAATCCTAGGTCTCCTGCACTCATGCTCTCCTTAAAACACCACAGTGCCTCCTTTTTGCACTGTCGTATACCCTACTTACTTTTCCTTCCTTCCCATGTGTATAATTTTCACATTTTACTAAGGTTTGATGTACTGTTGCAGATTTCTCAAATTTTGGATTATATGATAAGACAAACTCAATAATCTATATTACTGCAAATTTAGGAAAACAATCTTAGAGTATGATGTATGGTAATTCAGGGTTAATTAGAAAAACAATCCAAGGAATTTGCCACTTTCCTTGTTAAATTTTGAATTTTATTTTAAATAGGGAAGAAAGACATTGTAAATGTGTACTTGAGATGCACAAAGATTCTTTGGGCTCCAGCCTCTAACTTATAAGGCCTTTACATAAACCATCCAACATTAAAATATACAGGGAAAAGAACTCTTTCAAAACCCTTAAATTATCTCCTACCATACCCAGCTTACAAATTAATTGGGAAAGTGGACCTTCCCATGGAAATTAAAGTTCCCAAAGACTTTGTAATAGAGTCCATGGGCTACCCACCCAGACTGAGTAGATTCTAGGAAAACAAGGAGATAGAACCAGACTAAGGGGTACCATCTTCACTACCTCAGCTAGCAATTCTAAAATGCTGTGCACAACCCTACTTTCTCCCTCAACATCCAGAAATAGGTTTTTAGAAAGGTTCCGACTCCCTGCCTCCAAGGAGAACAATACATGACTACCTGTAAGAGCAAGAGCTTCTTTCCCATTTAAAAGTTAAGAATTAAATTCCCTACTCCACAACTGGGAAAAAACCCTGGGTCAGTTACAAAACTTAACAAGTGAAAGGGGTTCTCCTGCAGGTGTAACTTAATTTGCAAATGCTGATCTGTCAACCTTTTTCTTTTTATTCACTTCCTGGTTAAGAAGGAGAGCAGCTGGTTACCTTCTCACATAAAACCACCCAGGACACTGGAAGAATATCCTTCAAGCTTCTCTTCTCTAGGTAAATAATGCCAACCCCATAAAACTCTTCACATATATCATTTTGCAAATTATTATTATCTCCACAGTTCCTCTGGACTTTTGCCAAATTTCTTACATCCTTCTTAAACTCAGTGGTCTAGATGGCATTACAGGGCTGAGTGTTAATTGAAGAACAGCTTAACTGTTTGGACACGTTATGCATCTATTACCCAGTTGTCAATCTTGTAACGTTTGCTGTATGACTGTACCTTTGGGGAAATGAAAGCCAAATGAAAATTTACGCTAATCTTTCTCTGTTTATTCTCTTAGTGCTCTTTCTGATGACTTGTTAACCTGCTTCCCCTTATTCTACAAGCTCAAGTCAGTCACATAACCAAAATTAACAACCAAGACCCAGGATAGGAACAAATGGTTATTGACTGAGATATTTGTCCTCTTTGAGATACTTATTAGCCTTTTTGTCTGCAACATCCACTCATAAACATGACTGTTAATATGGCTACAGTAACAAAGAGCACACAATGATTCTCAACGACATATTGTTCTCACGTTTCTAAATTCCACTTTAAATTTTTTGTATACTTCTACTAAATACCTACTCTATTTTTACAGTAAAACCTTACTAATTCACCTAAAACACTGGAAGTTTTGAAAAAGATTGAAGTTTAACTTTGTCCTATTTCTGATGGAGAAGCAAACGAGGCTCATGAAAAGAGCTTAATAAATTACATGTTGACTAAATAAACAAATAATGGTGCATTGCAAGATTGTTCTCAATTCTTCACCTTCCCTGTACCTATGCCCTCTGCCATGCAATTTTGTAGTTCCTACCACTGGAGTATCTATCCATAACCCCCTGATGATGGACTTTGGCTACAATACTTCATTAGGCCCATGAAACGTGAACTGCAGTGACCCTGGGCCAGTTCTGAGTCTAAGCCTTAAGGCAGCACATATTTCCATTACCTCTCTGCAAGCCTCTGACACCTGAAATGAGAAGAGCTTGTCTGGGCAGTCCATTGGTTCCAGACAAAACAGAGGCACATGGAGGAGAGCAGCCCAACCAACGCACAGAACCACAACGTGAAGCAGAGTTTCCCTAGACAATTTGCAAACCTGTGAGTGTGGAAATAACTGTTCCTCATTGAGTGCCACTAGGTGTTGGGTGTTTCATCAAGAGCAGCATTGTTGTGGCAACAACTGACACATAATACATGGTGTAAGTAAAATTGCAGGGTCATGTTTGACCACATTGGGAAAAACTTGTCCATTTATACAGGAAAAAATTGAAAAGCTAATTATAATGTATTCTTTTAAGTTAATTTAACACATCCTCTAAGAATCTCTCCTTCACTAGCTGGGAACTACCTTTTGAGACAATAAAACATTCATTCATTCATTCATTCATTCATTTATTTATTTATTTTGTGAGGAAGATCAGCCCTGAGCTAACATCTGCCAATCCTCCTCCTTTTTGCTGAGGAAGACTGGCCCTGGGCTAACATCCATGCCCATCTTCCTCCACTTTATATGGGACGCCGCCACAGCATGGCCTGCCAAGTGGTGCCTTGGTGCGCACCCGGGATCCCAACCGGCGAACCCCGGGCCGTCGCAGAGGAGCACGTGCTCTTAACAGCTTGCGCCACCGGGCCGGCCCCAAGAAAACATTTTTAAAATCTAAAAATTAATTTTTTGTCCAATAGGTAGGATGAATCTCGGCCCCAAATATCTGAAGTACTGAAGTTTTACTCAGTGGTGGAGGAACTAAACAACGAAGGAAGGACACTTCCATAATCCCCACGAGAGGAAGTGCTAGCAGGTGCCCATTTCCATGAACACTCTACCCTCTGCTAGTCCTTAAGACGAGCCTGTCCTCTGTTTGGAAGGGCAGAATGGCAACATCTGAAGGTCCTTGCAGTGAGATTGTAGAGTTAACTGAAGTCGTCTGGTCGGGTTAGCCAGATGAGGCATCTCCAGCCACTCATCACCTCCCTTGCCTCCTAGCCCATAGAGGTCATGCAGAGGACATCGAAACAGAGCATCCCTAGAAGAGATCAACTGCAGCAGGGAATTCTCTTCCAAAAGCACCTCCAAGTGCCACCAAGGTGGCCTCTGCAGCATGGCAATAAGAGCCACACCGTTAAAGGCAAGTTTCCGTTTTATGCACTCAAGCCTTCTGCAGCAAGATCCCACGATTCCCCAGGAAGCTTGATTTACCATCCCATCGCCCTGTTTTTATAGGGCTTGACTCTGCAAATGGAGCTGATGGAGACCTCAACTACGAATCACTGAGTCCTCAGGTATAATTGCAGATTTACAATGCCTACAAAGTCACTCTGTCACACTCATGTCTTCTCAACGTGCCCCTGGAGGAGACTCCCTAAGGCTTCAGCTGAGCTCCATTAGCCGCTCCCCCCCACCCACCCCAACAAAAAAGATTCTCCTCCTCTGAGCCCACTTTCCCTCACCCCAGAGCTCACAATCCAGGAAGCCCTATAAGCATCTGATGCCTGCTCGTGGGGACAAGCCCGTCAGGTTTGGGAAAGCTCACTTGTAGGGTGGCTAAGGTAGTATGGAGAGAAAAGGAGGGGATGGCAACAGGGAGAAAAGAAAAAGGGTACTCTAAGCCATGTTGGTGAGATTTTTCACAGCTAATCACACACAAGACCGATTCACTGCTCACTTTGCTCTGCTCACTCATTTTTCATATCATACTTTTCACTGCCCCATCAGCGTGTTCCACCAAGGTCAAATGAAGGGAATGATAGCATGCACACCACAGTGAGATTTATTATAAACAGAGTCACTCACCTTTTATGTGGAGCAAATAGGCTCATGAAATCACCCTTATGAAGATGGACCTGAGCAACAGTCATGTGGGGAGACAGCAGGGGAGGGGAACTCAGTCCAACAGCACTGTGGAACCCCTGTGGTCTCCTTTCCCATACACAGAATACAGACTGAGGTCACCCACTAGTTTGAACCTAAGTGTATGCAAAACTTATAATCAAGCTAAGAATTGTAGTTCTGCCTTTGTCCTGTCATACATAGGGAGTCAGAAAGGGTCTTTCAGACAAGGTAACACTTGAGTAGATCTTAAATGAAGTACATTGGACAAAGAACACTTGTTCCAAGATTTCTATACCCTTTAGGATGCTTTAGATTGCAAGTAACAGAATACTCAACTAAAAGTAGCTTAAACAATATGGGTTTAGTATACAACAACAAAAGAAGTTCAAGGTAAGATGCTTTCCATGGTTAATTCACCAGTCCATCGTATCACCAAGGACCCAAGTGCTTCCCATCTTTCTGCTCTCCCACACTCAATTCAAAACCTCTCCTCATGGGAGAAAGATTGCTGCTGCAGTTCCAGGTATCACATTAGACACAACCACATTCAGTGAAGGTTCTCTCTTTATTACAGAGGAAACTTTTCCCAGAAGCCCCACCATACAGCAGATGACACCTCATGACCATTGGCCATAATAGAATCACATGCCTATGTAGACAAACCAATCACAGGAAAGGGGAAGAGAGTTGCTATGACTGGCTTAGACCAATCATGGTTCACTCTCTGAGACTGGGGAGGAAGTACTTTCCATGACATGAAGGTCATGAAGGTCTTGCAATGACATGAAGGATTAATTACATGAACAGAGCTCTGAGAGCAAGCACAAGAGGGGACTAAGGTGGTTATTGGGTAGGCAACCAATGTGTCTGCCACAGAATAGTGCCATTCCTATCTCAGGATTTTGTACTTACCGTTCCCTCTACTTTTTCCAGTGTCTCCATGGCTTCCTTCTTCATATCACTGAGGTCTCTGCTCTAATGTTAAGTTATGCAAGAGACCGTCTCTGACTACTCCATCTCATAGAGCTGCACACTTACCCTCATCATTCTCTACTCTCTACTTCAGTTTTCTTGACAGCTCTTACCAGCACCATATTTGTGTGTGTATTTAATTGTTTACCATCTGTCTTCCCATTCTAAAATATAAGTTCCTTGAAGCACATAATAGACACTCAAATATTTGCAGAATGAATGAAAAAAGAAATGGAATTTATTGGTATATCCCACCTTAGTCTTAGTTCTCTATGTTTGCCACGCCAGCAAAACAGATCTCCTTACTCTTCTCTATTTTCCTGCCCCCATCTTTTTGCTCACACTATCCCCCTCCTGGAATGTTCTCCCCACCTTCCCTCTGCTTATTTAAATTCTGTCTTTAAGGGCCAGCTCAAATTCCACTTCTTTCATGAAGGCTGCCCTGATGATCCAAACCCCATGTGATCTCCTAATAGTACTTTCAATCGCAAAACTTACGTTACTCCTTTCACAGTGTTTTTCTTGAACCCCAGCTACAGCTGTAAGTACTCATAGATCTTGACACACTCAACACTTACTTTTGTAACTGAAGAAACTGAGTCCCAGAGATATTTTGACCTATCCAGTAATGGACCAATAGAATGTGCACTGGTATAGATAGTCACTATTTGATAATAAAGCAGTACCAAAATCACAGCAGATCATTCTCCAGTTGGCGATTTTTTGATATTTGCTATATTACTGGGTGTTTGGGGAAAATGAATGGCAAATGAATTTTAAACTCTCCACTAATAAACACAAACAGATCACTCTTTCAGACCCAAAAAAGTGGAATAAGGCTCAACTGAACGAGAGAAAGCCTCCTTATCCTTCTTTCAGGGGTCTGAGCTCACTGATGGAATTGAGCACAAAAGTGGAGCTGCTAGTAAAGGGAAATAAAAAATTCCAGAGGACAGAGAATTGTGAAAGATGTCAGTCACTGGACATTTCTAAGCCTTAGTATCCTCATCTATGAGAGGAATGGAGTTAGACTAGATCAACTATATAGCTGTAGAACTTTACAAAAAAAAAAGAGGAAAAAAGCTGATGTGCAATCCTAAAAGTGGGACTGCTCTGATCCTAGCGGCTGCTGCCAAGATCTTCACCCTCCAAGCCTCTTGCTTATCCCCAACAATGGTTCCTTCGCTACTAGATGGCTTAATCTTTGCAGATGTCTTTTCTAGCACTGAGATATAATAGTTCTAAAGTAGATGATCATGATACTAATAGTACTAATAATAGTGAAAGACTGCTGTGATTTAATGAATAATTTATACTCCCTATGGCTCTAGGAAGCAGTTAGTCATATGGGGCAGACCCTGGTCTTCTGAAACCATGATAAATCAAGTGTTCATAAACCAGGAATGGATGGATGGATGGATGGATTGAAGGATGGAAGGGAGGGAGGGAGAAAAGGCACTTTAATTTAAAAAATAATCAAAATAATATCAATTGCCAATTAGATCAAAGTTCATCACAGTTATGTTTATATAGGCAAAAATGTAAGTAGTCTAAATGCCCAATATATTGCCCAACAATAAGAGACTGGCAAAGAAAACTTGACCAAATACCCTGTGCCTGCACTAAACATTTCAGAAGAATTATTAATGACATGAGAATATGCTCAAGATACATACTGATACATGCAAATATTGCAAAATAAGATTACAGACTGATCCTAGTTTTCTAAAATGTGTATATGTATTTTTTAAAGACTGGAAAGATACACAACAAAATATTAACAGTGGTAATCTCTGGGTGGTAGGATTACAGATAATTTTTTTCTTCAGAATTTTTTATTTTTTTCAAACTCTCTACAGTGAACATATATTGTATTTATAATAAGAAAAAAAGATTGAACTAAACTGAAAGGCATAGAACAATACTGAAGTGAACCTTCTTTTGTTTATTAAAGGCTCAAAAGTCCAAAAGATATGGAGGGATGCACCAGAAATATCCAAATGGACTCCAAATGAACACAGAAGTGAAAAGGTGTAACCTCTCTTGGCTACCTGTCAGAATCCTCCTGAGCGCTTTTAAAATAACAAATATAAATTACTCAGCGTGGACCTCACTCCATCTTACCTTATCAGAATCTCTGAGGAGATGGGGCTCAGCACCTGTACTCAGCTTCTGGGAAACACATCCTTATGAGATATGCTGGTAAATAAGATGTGAAGACCATGCAAGCTAAAAACATCTCTCAATAAAAGTGAAAAGAAACCAGTACAACTTGACCTGCCTCCATAAATCAGGGATCCACCCTTTGCCCAAAAGTTTCTCCGAGTTGCCTCAGAGACCCCAAGTTTCCATATTTCAAAAAGGGTCAGAACTCTCTGTGACCTATTACACTGAGCTGTATCTCTGGGCCACATGTGAGCCAGCTTTAGTAAACTTAATATTATCAGTTGTCAAATTTTTCAACCTTTGAAAAATCATTCAATGCCAGGATTAATATACAATATAATATGCAAGCAGTTAACCAGCTCTGAACTCACATTACCCCAAAATGATGCTGGACATGCACTTGAGAGTGGCAGGCTTCCAGGCTGCCACAGCCTTTAGTCTGCACAACAAATGTGGCTGTGAGCACGAGGACAAATCCACTTTTGAACATCGTTGGAGTGATAGATAATCTATGCCGTACCTGAAAATATGTCTTATGGATCTCCATGCAATGGAAAACCTATTAATTTAATTTTTTTGACTCCCATTTATCATTTCTAGCAAGCCAACATCCCTTCTCCCAAGACCTTGCTTTAATTGTGAAAGCAGCTGATATTGCATTCTGGAGGCCTTCAAGGGCCAAAATTTCTTAGAACTCTCTTGCTACTTCAGACATAGAGTCTTTACAGAATCTGAAGAGAGAAATAAATGCACTCTGGAGGTATGTCACAAGAAAGATATCTGCCTAAAAACCAGGTGTGTGGACATGTAAACCAGCACACTCAAAAAAAAGTCTTTTATATAATATAGAGCAAAAAAATTCAGACTCTTTGTCTTTCCAGGCCATTTCTTCGAGGGGAGAGGGAGGAAGGAAGGGAAGGAGGGAGGGAGGGGAGGGAAGGAAGAGTCAGAAGGAAAAAACAAACTTTATTTTTGGATGGAAAGTAGATAAAGGAAATATTAGACCAATCAGCATCAATTCTGGGGCCGGCCCCGTGGCTTAGCGGTTAAGTGCGCACGATCCACTACTGACGGCCAGGGTTCGGATCCCGGGAGCGCACCGCCGCACCACTTCTCCGGCTATGCTGAGGCCGCGTCCCACGTACAGCAACTAGAAGGATGTGCAACTATGACATACAACTATCTACTGGGGCTTTGGGGGAAAAAAAGGAGGAGGATCTGCCATAGATGTTAGCTCAGAGCCGGTCTTCCTCAGCAAAAAGAGGCGGATTAACATGGATGTTAGCTCAGGGCTGATCTTCCACACACACACAAAAAAAAATCAGCATCAATTCTGAAATACAAAGTAACCTTCAATGTATTCCAAAATGAGAAAGAGACTTCCCAAGCTTCATAAGGTCCCAGGTTCCTTGAATGTATCGAAAATATAGTGGCTCATTTTGAAACTACCGTACTTACGGCTGGATAGTATTAAGTTGGGGATAAGTTACCTTTTCACTCTCCCAACAATTCATGTGTGTGTGTGTGTTTAGGTCTCTCTTTCGGAATTTTAATAACAGTAATTCTTATCCAAGTCTCCTAAATCAACTGGTCTCAGAAAAATCACTTTATTCATACAAGGAAACAAATCCTAAAACATACATTTAAGTTTAGTATTCAATTATAATAATTTGATTTACCTTCTATCGCTTCATACAATCACTGACTGTATGATATTTAAAAGAAAACTCAAATAGCTTTTTCACCACAGACTCTTATTTTCTGAAATGACTCTTCTGTAAATACTAAACCTATTGTAACATGTGTAATACTATACATTTTTCTTAGGGGCAAATAAAAGATTCACCTTTTTCTCTCTCCTCTTTTTTTTTTTTCCCCCCTAACTTGATTTTACTGCGGTAAGAACACAACGCGAGATCTACCTTCTTAAATTCTTTCTTGGCCTAATATAACATTTTTGGTGTTTGGGTTAGAGCATATTTGCTACCTTAGAGTAAAATGTTACACGCATTAAATATTGAGTCATTCATTAATACATACAGACCTGATAAAGGTAGAAAGCCATTAAGTTTTTCCTGCACAAAGGAGGCACACATTATTATCTCTATCACAGGCCTTCATAAAGCAACAATAGATCTCCTAGAAACATCATTCTCAAAAGAAGCAGGTAAATATTATTATTTACTACTCTAAGGCAACAATAACTGATTAAGGTAAATTTAGTGGAAATATTAAAATACTGGCAGGGGAAGAAAATTTATTCTGCAGAAACACTGTGTGAACTTATTGGAAATAATCAGCCGCTCAGTTTGAATTAAATGAGTGTGAGAGAATGTCGTTGGAGGGGTAGGGGGAGGTTGAAAGAGAAAGCCAGGCACACACTCGCTGGAATCTGCAAGCTTCCCTCTACTGTGGCGTTAGGAAAACCTGCAAAGATGCAAACAATCCTTGGGTGTTCAGTTAGCAGTAAGTAAATTGCTGTGGGAGCTAAGGGCGGGCATACTTTAGCAGGCAATTCTTCTCTGTCTTTCATTCTGTTTGTCTGTGTTAAATTCCCCCTCTGCCCTCATCCATTCTCACATCCAGTTCCCCGCTTTGTCCATCCATCAATCCCCTCACTTTGTCAGTGCTGACTTCATCGCGGCTCTCACAATCGCGCTGCAGCCATCCTGAGGCCGCGGGGGAGCCCCCGCCCGCCTCCGCCTCCCTGTTTCCCGATCTGCTGACGGAGGGCCCTGTCGGCCGCTTGTCGTTTTCTATTGCACAGGCCAGCAAAAACACTAATACTCAACCTGATTCCTATCGTCCTGCTTCTCACCTTTTCTATTGAAGGGAATGGAAGAGAGAAAGACACAAGGAGAGAGAAACGAAGGGGGGGGGGAGATGGGGGGAGGGGAGTAGATAATGGAGAGAGATGTTTGCTGAATTTTCCAGAACAATTTGCACACCAGTCAGGTGGAGGCTCAATCCAGCTTCCTGTACCACACATCAATAGAAATCACAGGGAGAAAATGTAGCACTAATTAAGGGTTGATAAGCTGTAGTCAAGTGCAGTTTAGGAGAAAAAACAAGACTACCCAGGCCTGTGCAAGCCCAACTCTACACAGCACTTTCATCGCCACCTTAGGATGCAAATTTTGTAGTGCTATATTTTTTTTTTAAGTTTTTCCTTCAAAATCAAACTAGCTGGGAAAAAAATATTAGATGATCATTTTTATTCAAAAGATCATTTGCAAAACATTTCACAGGGTGGGGGGAAAAAAGCTTACTAAAGAGGAAAATAGTTACCTAGCAACAAAACTATTTTAAAACATTCTTCGGTGTATTGCCTGATTGTGTGCTCTTAATTCAAAGCTGTATAATTCTGAGCACCCACTGAATTAACAAAATATTTCTTCCCTGAATTCTAAACTCCTCTTTTTTCCCCCTAAACAGGGCAAACTTCACAAATAAGCCATAAACAGAATGATAAAAACTTTTTAATGCTCCACATTTCTTTAAATTTTATTCTTAGAGTGGAAAACAAAATTTCACTTGGAATATGAGGGATAAAAGTAGTAAAACTATTTATACAACTATGCTTAAAATGATTTTAAAATAAAGTAGCTCAGTGGGGTAGGTTTTTCTGTATAGGTTCTAAAAAAACAACAGTGACTTGCAACTAGTGATAATTGTAACTAGCATTTGGGAGGTCTTACTACCTGCAAAGCTTTTTCATGCATGTTATTTGATCCTTGCAACAATCCATTCTCCAGGGATTGGTATCTGCTTTTTGCAACTGAGAAAGCTGAGGCCCAGCAATTCAGTAACTTTCCCCAAATCATACCACTGCTAAGTAAGGGCATCAGGATTTAAAAGTAGTTGTTGAAATTTCAACTTTGTCCAAAAGATGGGTGCTTCACGTCACTTAGCTCCAAAGTTTCTTTCTAATTAAAGAAAAAAGCATGAAAGATCCACTGGGATAAAAATGACTAAATTGAATCCATTTCTCTACCCAAAGCACAACCACAAGATACTGAGATTGATGTTTTAACATATCATCCGAAATTCTTACTTGGGAGACTATTGACTTTTTTATTGAATGAAACAGACTGTCTCTGCAAACAAACCTAGAGAAGTTTCCAGAAGGCTCTGAGTAATGATTGTGACTTTGGAATAAAAGTGCTGCTTTTCAAGGCAATTACTTTGCAGAGCTAAGCTCTTGCTTGGATATTTAAGTTTTGGTAGGTTTGTTAGGAAATCAGTCACAGTATCCTGTGGTCACACCTCCTATCGCTGAGGATTTGGGAGGCTAACTTCTAATTACTAACAGGGGCAGGTAAAACCACAGCATGAAGAGAAAAGAGGACGACCGGAAAGCCAGCCAGACCTCCCTGTTTTTCAGTCTCCACTGCGCTGTTACCACACATCTAATCCAGAACCTTCACCCACAGCTCGTTCCTCATTCCTTTTGTTTCTCGAACCGACAGGCCCAGATGGGCTTTGGCTGTGGCAAAAGAGACCAGGGGAAGAAACAAAAAAGGCAGCAGCAAACAGTCTCTTCTGCAGTGCTACTATACACATCAGACATCTCTAATTAGACAGCAACAAAATTTTATTAATAGGATGGACATTATAGAATGAGCTTGTTATAAATGGGCCCTGTCAGGGCCTTATTCAGCTACCAAATGAGTATTCTCAGTTCAGTGCTCTCATCTGAGGCATCACGCCTAGTGCTGGATAACAAATGATTGCTATTAACCGTATTGTTAGTAATGATGGCTGAAAACAAACAAAAACCCATAAATAACAGTCTACAGAAAAATTAACCCATAAACTTGATAGATATCCAGCTGAGAAATAATAAATGACACTTTGGGGCCTGCTGGGAGAAGCTAGTGGTTTTTGTTTTCCTCTCTGTCATTAACACATTTTCTGTGCTAAAAATTAGATTCTAATATATAATTATCAACGCTCCCAGATATTAATTCTGCTATTGCTCCCTCGGTTTCTCTTCTGGCTGAGCTATAATGTTATTCACAGATTACTCTGAGAAAACACATCAAACACTTAACAGAACAGGTCAAAGTGACAAGCAGCTTCTGCTGACAACACCAACCTACACCGTCTTTTTACCAGGGACACAAAACAAACTTCTCATATTAATTAACTAGGGTTCCCTTCCAGCCACAACAGGCCTGTACAGTGCAATGTGAGCTAAGCAAATTCCCTATTTCTCTAATGAAGGCAGCCAAGGGAAGCGAGGAGTGACAAAATTATCTTGCATTTATGGCATTCAAATCCACATTCATTAATGTCTTTCAGGAAGGAGAGGGTGGTTCAAAATAACTTTCCAACAGCAGAGCATCTCTCACCTGGAACCCCTTCTTCTCAAAGGGCTGAGTGGAAGGGCAAGAACATACACACGCAATTAAGCATGTGAGCAAGAGACCTTCCCCCAAAGGAGCTGGAATTATAGCCACAGAACCCAAATTAGCACTATCACTGAGAAGGCCTTTAACTTCCCAAACATCATGACTTCTACACAATTAATTAGCCTTGACTGGAATATGAACTCACCTGTCAATGGTTTATATTTGTCAGGAACGACCAAGAGAAGCGAAATTCACCAGGCTCCTCCATGGACTGACCTATATCCTATAAGCAGATGAAGACACACACAGACACACACACACACCATACTCGCATGCACATATGTTAAGTCCTTATCACCAGTATTGGTATTATCAATTCAATCTACTCTATGACTTCTACTGCTATCTCTCTGAGAATTTAATTTCAAGGAAAATAAGTGGGAGAGAACTTTTTTTTAACCAAAAAGATTAAGGTGCCCAATTTAGCGAATGCACATAATTGTTATGTTTGTTAAAAATAAGATGATGAAATCTAAGATGAAAGATTAAGATGGGGGGGGAAATCCATGCAAATAGGACGATGCACATAAGTGAATACAGAAGCAGGTATATGATTCGTTTCCCAAGCCTGTCCTCCTACCAGGGAAAAAGCAGCAGCAACTTCCTGTTTCTAAGCAAATGCCTTCAAATACAAGCTCTTTTACCAATGAAGGGAACTAAATGTAAAAACAGGAAAATTCTTTAAATTTAGGCCATATGGCCAAGCCTCTGAAACACAGAAGCAAAAATCTGGTTGCGGGTGTGGGGGGGAGGTGATAAATGCAAAAGGCAGAGAAGAGAAAGCACAGGTGAAAATAAGCAGTGCTGAGAGCTGCTCTGTGTGAAAAGCAGAAAAGCAGGGTGGAGTGTTTGACCACCAATTTAGAAAACCTCGCTAATCCCAAACAGTTGTGAGATGCTCCCTTTTTGCTTTCTAGCTCTATCAAGGACCTGGGCTGGCCAATCACTGAAATAATATTTTTGAGATGGGATTTTTTTTTAAATAAGCAAATGGTCTCCCATATCCTGTGCCTTGTTTTTAACCCCCATGCCTCACCCCCATGATCACATTGCTTTGATGACAACAGCATAAACTGCAAATCCCTCACCTCCCATGCACTCCATTTTCTCAGTATCTGGCATTGCGATATTAAATAACTATAAAACTAGAAAGCCAAAATAACTAAATCACCTGGCAGCCAATTTCTGAGAGTTAAACCACAAACCCGGAAAATGGTGGAGTGTGTTGAAATAATGTAAAGGAAACCCATAAATTCAAACTTTATGTTCTGTAAAGAACAAATATGAAAAAGGCATCAAAATAATGAAAGATTGTTTATGTATTCTGGCATGAAATGGGAATGTGTTATGAGAGAGCGAGCAGTGGTGGAGACAGATCGACGAAGCTGACAGTGTGGTATTCATCCTGCACGGTGGAGCAGACGTCCCGCTAGTGGCAGCAGACAGCGCAATAAATCAAGGGCTCTCGAAGCTGTACCTACAGCTTATTACATCCAAGATGACAAATAAATAATAATCCCTGTCAGAGCGGCCCTTTGCTCAAGGATTGAGCCTGAAACCTTTGGCTCATCACTCCTCATCTTAAGTGAAAACACTAGAATGAGGGAATTGGAGGCCACGGTTTGCTAAGCTCATGAAACACAAAACAAGTGGGACCCGGGAACTAGGACTGAACAAGAAAGGTCAAGACAGAAGGAAGGATAAACATTTAAATAATCCTGACAGAGAGGGGGCAAAATGGGAATGAATGTGGGTTAACATGTCCTAATCGTCAGTGAGGAGAAAAAAGCCCGACCCCAATTCCTTGTCCCCAGCCCTAACGGGGAGAAATACCAGGCTTGGGTTTAAATGTAGTACTAGCAGGCAAAGGGGGAGGGTCATAGAGACCCAAACCCCAGTGGCCACCTCTCTCCCAGCCCCTCACCACCCTATCCACCACCTTCCTGCCTTATTTAAGACCCAAGCAAGTGGTGGAAAACCATCATCCCTATGTAGTAACTCCAGCTCTCTCACAGCCCCCAAGGAGAGGAGACAGTGTCAACCAGGGCCAAGGCAAGAGGAAGGCTGAGTCACAGAGCGATTCCTGTGTTCCCCTGCTTGGCGGCATGGTAACCTCCTCTCGTGTGCATCTCTCATGGATTCTTCAATATAGGGATGAGAGAGAACCCTACTTCTAAATCTGCCTGGCATTCATGGGTATTATGACCTTCAAATTGTCCCTTAACCTTGAACATCCCCATTTTCCTTTTGTTCCTGACTGCTCAGGTGGAGGGTTTCTCTAAGGGCCCTGAACAGTTCTTCTGGAGCATCATTCTGTCTGGGTGGGCTGTACACTTACAGTGGTTTCCAAATTGGCTTTCTGAGCAAGGCTATCTCTTCTCCCTGTCTGACACATCTCCAGTTCCTTCACTGCCTTCAAGAAAGCACAGGGGGAGACAGTAAAATCTGATAGGGCCCAAGGGGTTTGGACCCCAGCTCCCCTAGAGGTCCCCACACACACAAACCCCATCCTAACAACCTCTGAATATCCTGCCAGCTGCCTTTCAGCCAGCACACTACAAATCCCCACCACCACCCCTGGCATTAAAGCAAAACAATATTTTGTGATGTGAGAGACTTGCATCAAGATGGGTCTGCCAAAAGGCACAGGAATCACTACAAAGGCCTAAGTCCCAGTGGTTAAAATAAGAGTTTTTGATATTAAAAGGGGAAATGGCCACCATTTTATGCTTGTCTCAGAGTACAGTGAGGTTCCCACCACTGCTTCACCTTCCCACACTTCTTTAGACAAAGGGTGCACGGTGGAGTGGAGCAAGCACCTGCTTCAGTCAGATGGACCTGAGTTCAAATTCTGACTTCCTAGAAGTTGGATGACCTTAGGCAGGTCACTTAACGTGGCTGAGTTTCAGTTTCCTCATCTGGAAAAGAAAAGTAGTGCTAGTGATTCCCAATCCATACGATTCTTTTGAGATTAAATGAGATCTCGTGCTTGAGAGTTCCTAACATATTCTGGGTGCCCAACAGATGCCAGTCCCCATTTGAGTTTGCTTTTTCCTTATTTTCTATCACCTTCTAAAGCAGAATGTTAAGTGAATGGTATTATGCACATGACTTGAGTTCCTCATGAGCCTTCAAATTATCCAAAATTCTCAAAGAGATACAAGCTTCTTATGAAAATCACTTGAGCCTGGAGCAAATACATAGCCCAGAACTTAGAAGAAACATACCTAAGACTTTTAAGAGGTTTTGGGCTATAAGTGGGTAACTGATATAGTACAACGGGGTCTCCTCAGCCCAATAATTCTATACCTGGGACTCTATCCCTAAAGAAATATTCCAAAATATGGAAAGTTCACATGAAGACATACATCACACTGTTATTATGGCAAAAAATATGGGAGCAAACTAAATAGCCCATAGTTGGGTTTAAAAATATGTTTTAAATTATTTTTTAAAATATGAACGCTTGTTTAATGGAATAGTAGGCAGTCTTCAAAAAATGATGACTATAAAGACAAGCAACATGGCAAAATGCATATGATCTAATGTAACATGAAAAAAGCAGGACACGAAATGGACACTTGGCTCTCATTTTAACTATGCAGCAACATGCCTTTGGAAAAAGACAAAGAATATACACAAGTAATAATAGTTGTCCTAGTGTTGTAGAATTATAGATAATTGTTTTCATTCTTTTTTAATTCAAACTTTCTAGGATTGTTTCACAACACTTTTTTAATTTAAAACAGAATTTTAAACCAATGTTACCGCAATAAAAAAAAAAAGACAACTGATGCAAAATTTAAAAAAATAATAAAAAAAATAATAAAACAATTTTAAAAATTCTAAAGTAAAGAAGTTAAACGAATTAAAAATTGGAAATCTGGGAGCAAAACCTACAGCCACCAAGAATTTTTAGGCTCCCACTGCTTCCTATCATCCAAGATTCCACTGTGGGGACCTCCCGTGAGATGGTGGGCAAAAGATGGAATAAAGTCTGTTTTGAAATGTTCCTCTCCTCGACCACTCCCCTCCTCCTTTTCTAGTCATCCCCCACACGCCACCACCTATCCTGACAGCCAGAACTTGACCATCACCCATGCATGCTTCCAGTCTTGCTGCTGACATCACTCAGCCCCTCCCCCAGTATTCCTAGGTAACTCACTTCTACTGAGAAAACTCCAGGCTTCAATGTTTGAGGGTTTGGAGTCCCTCCTGTAGCCCCTTATAAGATCTTGCTTGCTACCACCAATTTAATGTTCCAAAGAACCATTTCAAAAGCAAGCTGTTGAGGACAGCTGGAGATTGGGCAAGGAAACGAGATGAAAAAATAGAGAAAAGGATGTCCTATAACTATCCCAAGCCCTCAGTCCCTTTCCTCACTCAGCGTAAGACTTCCAATCCTGGGATCTCTCTCCTTTCTGTATCTTACTCCCCGAACTTAGAAGACAAACTCGCAAGTTGAAGAGTAATACCTCAACTTTGTTCATAAACATTCCAACTCAAATAACTTGCTGATACTTTGTAGATTGGGGTTTTGTTACTAGAAGACAACTGGAGACTCCGTCCTTTTGTTAAAAGAAGGAAAAGAGAAAATAACATTGGGTGTCTTGTTCTGTGCGAAGTGCTTGCATTGATACTTTAACTCATTCAGCAACAACAAATTCATGAGACGATTAGACTTTCTCCAGCCCTCAATAGTTCTCCTTCTATCATCTAGGTAAAGACATTCTCTTTAGGATTCATATCTATGCAGTTTTCTTACAGAAACCCTTTAGTTGCCACGGTTTGAATTTAAGGTCTTAATTTATTCTCCGTGTATTTCCTGTCCTCTCTCCTCTCTCATTGCTCCCTTAAAGGCACAACCAGCCCAGTAAATCAGTTCAGTTTACAGATGGGAAAACTGAAGCCCAGAAAGGTAAGGAACTTGCCCATGACACGGAGTTCCTCTTGGGGCTGGCAGTGGCACTCAGTCCTGCTCGTCTTTCCACTGCACATGCTGCTTCCGATTACTAGTTTCCAGACAGCAGAAAAGAAAAGGTAACACCTTCCCAATATCTTGTAGAAAAGTATGAAAAATGGTCCCATATGGCCCACAAGAGACCAAGACTCTCTCACTACCCCTGAAAAAGAACTAGCTCCCTAAATTGGGGCTCATCCCAAGGTCAACAGATGGTCATCAGGAACCTTTGGGGGATGGGGGAGGGCAGTACTGCACCATGACAGATTCTTAAAGCATGCCACTGTCCAAGATTAATTTTTAAAACATCATTTGAGATATGTTGGGACTCAAGGGCTTAAAATGGGTTAACTTAACAAAAGGTCTGAGTCAGAAATAATAATGCAATCATTTAATACGATAATATCATTGTTTAAAGGTCTTTTTTTAAATATAAACATGGAATTCTGCTAATACATATTACATACATTTGCAACAGTACAAGAAAGCTGAAAGGTGGTTATTGTTGAATTGAAAAAGTCCCAGAATCCTACTAAGAAAATAATGTGAGACAATAATGCATATTTCAGGTACACACTATAACTGACTTAAATTATTATGGATGTACTTCATACCTAATTACCTTTCTAAAATATGTCAGGGTATTTTGTCAAACTCTACAGAGTCTGCTGTACCTCTACTAAATACTGCTCTGAAATGCAAACCCTTTGCTAATGTTTTTATTTGAATAACTTATTACCCAATATAGCAAGCATCAACACATTTTATAGAACCAGAACTTGGCTCTCTGAAATTCCTCCTACCCTAATGCCAGTCACTGTTGGGAGCATTTAGTTATAAATTGTCTTTCAATAAAAGTAAAAGCTCCCAAAACAACAAAATGAAAAGACACAGCAGCTTAAATCAAGGGAAGTCAATTTCCACATGCCGATCCTAAATATTTCATGGCCCTATTTTATTCTGACATTTGTAGATGACTAAAGTGTTACAAAGGAAATAAAATGCTGATTAAAGAGTTCACTGTCATAAAGGTTACTGAATTGTAAATGGCCCTTTCCATCTTCCTGTTAATAGGTACCCAGCTGTAAACATCATGAAGGATGTGACGGGAGGGCGGCTTCCCTCCTTTAGGAGCTGGATATACATTAATCACTGAATCACCAAGCCATGCTTAATTGCAAGCTGTATATCACACAAATCCATGGTAAGTAGAAGGAAACTCATTATTGCTGCTTCATAACTACTGGGTACTTCTCATTTTAACCTCCTCACACCTGGGACACTTTGTTGCTGTACAACAGGAATGCAGAAAAGGTATTACACCACTAATTACAGCCCACACTGGCACCTCCATCTCAGCTGCCTGGAACAGAAAACAGAACTCTCTCAGATCTGCAGCCGTCCTGGGCTTCGGCTTCATTGCCACTAAGTGAGTTTTTATATGTCGTCGCCCCCACCCCCACTCCGCTGTCCCCTCCTCCCCTGTTCTTTTTCTGGGGACAACATGTTGAAATCCATTACTCCTTGAGAGTTTACAGAACTGTTTAATGATAAAGAAAAAAAAACCTTCAGTATATTTTGCTTTGACAAAATTATTGATTTAAATCCCATACAATAGCACAATACTATTTAAAGGTCAACCCAAGAAAAATGAGTTTACACCCGAACCGAGCAGAGCTTATCTGTCATGAAAGTGTAATGATGTGTTTATTCCCTCACTAGGGTGTATATATTTTTCAGGAAGATGTAACAGTCTACTTGCAGGTGAAATCTGCTCTTAAATGAGAATTTCAGGAGATATTTACATTTCAGATGGTGGGGCTGATATCTGAAGCCCTGAGACCCATTTCTGTACTTAATAATCAGTTGACTATTTATTTTCATCCCCTAAAAATTATTCTTCTCACTCCCAGGTCAAAAGTGAGGCATATACTTGAAAACTATAACCACAGCTCATACGAGAATCTAAGAAGCTCAACGCTGCAAACAGAATGCAAAGGTTACCACAACAACTGCCTTTCTTACATGTTTGTTTCTCTTTTACATTTCAAAAATATGGCAAATAAAATGTTCAAAGTTCATTATTTCTAGAAATGTTTGTCATTAATGAATCTACACTTTTGTCCTGCTTTTTCTTTTCAAAGGGCCAACTGATGTATGATCTACCCCATGATCACCACCATCATGCTTCCCCAGCTGGCCTCTAAAGATACTCAGACCTGGGCCTCACTGGGATGGGTGAAGGGAATAAGTGGATGCTCTGTATCCAGGTCACAGCCCCTCCAGCCCTGGCCCCACTGCCTCTGTTGAGCTCAGTTCAACCAGCATTTTTTTGGTGTCAGGTACTATGCTAGTTGTGGAGGTACAAAATAACAGAGTACCTTCTCTTTCGAAAAGCTCCATTCCTTCATGTGGCAAATATGAACTGAGAACCTATCATGTGCCTGGCACTATGCAGTGACTTCTCAGAGATGATGCTCTTACAGGGCCAACAAACACTGAACATATAATTAGAAGTGAAATAACTATCCCAAAAGTGGGTGTTCAGGAGGCTAGGGGAGCAGATAGCAAGAGAAACCAAACTAGTCAACAGGGTTCAAGGAAGGCCTTCCTTAGGAAGTGACATTAAAGCTAAGACTTGAAGGATGCAAAAGTATTAGCTAGGTGAAGACTGGAGTGGGCAAGTAAAGGCATGAGAAAGGGCCCAGAGACAAGACAGAGTCTTCTGCAGAAAACAGAGTAGCATGTGATTTGACTAAAGGTAGGAGGAAGGAGAAGGAGAAAATACTGCAAATGATGGTAAGAGTTCTGAACCTAAGGGGACCACTGGCAGATTTTAAATCTGAGAGTAACAGTACCTGGTACAGTATGGAAAATCGGTCGGACATAAGCAAGGGTTATTGTTGGAATTCCCCTCCTAGGAAGCTATTAGGGCAGTGGGAGAAATGACAATGGGGGTCAATGCCAGGGTTCCAATGAACAGCAAAGAAACCCCCTAGTCCATCACCAACAGTGCACAAGAAGTACATTTCCAGGAACTGGCCTTTATTCTTGTATTTTAAAGACTGAGCTGACTAGGCTCATGATTCAGCAAGTATGGTCTGCTCCCCTTTTCACAGCTGCAGTTTGGCTGGTCTAGGGATTACAGAAGCCCTGAAATTCTTATTACCTCCCTTCAGCACCCACCAGCCCACTGGCTATTTTCCTGTCATTATTAGCTCTATCAAAAGATGAGCTGGAAGAGACATCACTTCCAAATTCAGGTAGTTTATTACTAACACTTGGAATGAAAACTACTTTTGTGTCTTTGGTTAGAAAGAAGAGAGAAGCTATTGGCTAAAACTAGGTCTGAGGGTTGTTGAAATTTAATTTATCTAGACATCTCCCTGTTCTCCACTATCATGGATGTTAGCACCTTGGATGTCTAAAAATCAGTTTAGTGTATGAATTTTATTTCTCTTCCAACACTCCTTATGGGGAAGAGGAATTGGTGTTCATGAATCTTCTATCGTTCTGTTGTTGGCAGATCCTCATTGCCTCTCACATTCAAGCAAAAGCCTAAAGCTACCTGCCTTGTTGGGTGAACCGTAGGAAAGCTAAGCACAGTCTCACAGCCCACCCCACCATAATTGCCTCCAAATCCCCTCCCCAACACCACCACCATCACCAGCCAAGACAGTCACACCCAGAGCAAGAACCTTCTACCTTCCCAGGTAGTCCTTGGTATTGCACTTCCTACTCCTTCCCACCCCATCCCAGTGCTGAGGAGACAAGTCAACCCTACATGTTTACCACTAAATCTCACTTGTATTCATCATGAAATTGTGAAACACGCATACTTCTTCATAAGATGGCTGCAAAATGGGAAGATCACCTGCTTTGGAATCAGACACGCCTGGGTCAAAACTGAGCCCTACCCCCTCAACCCTCCACCATCAACCACGCTTCCCTAGGCCTACTGCTTAAAACTAGGATCCTCCATTTCTTCATTATCTATCCATACCTCTATTCAATAAATAGTTACTGTATGCCTACTACGTTTCAAGAGTTTTCACATTTATCTAATTTAATCATAGCAATAATCCTTAGAGCAAGTTCTCCAAATTTTTTTGATCGTGCACCCTAACATGTTAATTTATTTATAACCTATACACACTTATCATCATACCAATGTATTCATAAAATATATACATAATTGACACTTTAAGGATAGAAAAGAAAATATAAAAATTTTAAATGCAATTCTATTCATTAATGATGTCAAATCCTCTTTAAGCTCACCAAAAAAATACATATTATATTTTATAATATATATTAGTAACATTTTCATTACAGAGATGTTATATATTTATACCTCATTTTTTTTTAAATATTGGCTTAACACTGTAAAAAGTCAACTTAGAAGTTTAGTTCTAATTTCAGTTTATTTTAACACTCGATTTTAATAAATGAATCATGGTGTAAAAAGTTACTTACATAAACGTATTAGTTTCCTGTGGTTACTGTAACAAATCACCACAAACTTAGTGGCATTTAAAAAAAAAAAATTTATTCTATCACAGTTCTGGGAGCCAGAAGTACCACTGGGCTGAAATCAAGGTGTTAGCAGGGCCACACTCCCTCCAGAGGCTCTAGGGGAGAATCTGTTCCTTACCTCTTCAAGGTTACTGGCATTCCTTGGCTTGTGACCACATCACTCCAATCTCTGCCTCTCTGGTCACCATTGCCTTTTCAAACTTCTGTTTTATATCTCCCTCTGCTTCTCTCTTAGAAAGACACCTGTGATTACATACAGGGCCCACCCAGATAATCCAGGATAATCTCCTCACCTCAAAATCCTTAATCTAATCACATCTGCAAAGATCCTTTTTCCATATAAGGTAACATTCACAGGTTCCAGGGATTAGGACCTGATACTTTTGAGGAGCCATTATTCAGTCACAGTACATATGGGAGAAACTGATCACTGGTTGAGTTTATCAAGTCATAAAACTCTTTTTCAATCTCATTAACAAGTCATGCTCAGACTGTTGTTTAAATTCAGTGGGTCACTTTCCACACTCCTTGATGTCAATTATCCAAAATGTGTGGTAATTTTATATTTTTCACAAATGAATTCAAAACCCACTAAAATTCCTTCTTGGGAAGACTTTGAAAATGGTTAGAAAATTCCTTTTGCAAATTTTTTAAGCATGCAGAGATGAGAATTTTTATAGATGATATACCTAGACAGTTTTTAGCAGTGAGCTCACATGATGGAAACCTTTCCAAACATCTGTTTTCAAAATGTTCTCTCCATAGCATGAGTTTCTTTCAGAAAACATTTTCTCAATGGCATTTTTGGCCAAACATATCTGTTAGGATTTATACTTGGTAGGCATTAGGAATGAAAAAATTAAGAAATCTTGAATTTTTCTAAAAGAAAAATGGGAAACTCATATTGATGATTAAAAAAACTCAAGTTCTTTCTCATGACATAATCAAGGAATTTGTCAGAACTAAAGGGTTTTTTAAATTCGATTCCCAATTCATAACCAAGTATAATTTGAGGATTTTTTAAAAATAAAATTAACCACATCACTGACATCCTACAACCAGAGACCGATAAAATTTGCAAAATGCTGAAGACAAAAAAGACGGGAAGACGTCACTGTGAACTGCTCCTCAAGAACTCCCAGGTGGCCTCTATAATAGCCCCCCCACACCCCGCTGTGTGCAGCACATGCTCATGTGGTAGACATCTGCACCAAGTGAGGGCGCCAGTTCAGTCTGAATATTTAATATTGATCCAGCTCATTCCTTTCTCATTTTCAGATTATAAAAATTGGAAATAGAATTTTAACACTGTCCTCCAGCATGTCAATGGTTCTTACGATATATTCCCTGGGCACAAGCTCCTCTCTCTAAGAACTATTGCCTCTAAGTTAAGGGTGAGTGCTCTTATTAAACTGATTGGGAAAACAAAGCTGAGAAAGGCTAAGGGAGTCACTTAACACAGCACAGGGAGTAGGTGTCAGAGCCAGGGTTTGAATCCAGTCTTCTGATCCCCTCTCTGGATTGCATTCCACTGCTCTGTAACTCTTCCCCTCACTGATGGAGTGGGAAAGGTGAGGAAGGCAGCCCAGCAGAGTGGTTCAAACACCAGTTCTGAGGCCAGACTGCCAGGATTTGAATCTTGGTTCCATCACATCCCAGCTATGTGACCTTAGATATACTAGACTCTACACCTCAGTTTTCTCATTTTCCAAATGGGGCTAATGTATCTATTCCAGAAGGTGATGGAAAGGATGAACTGAATTAATTCATGTAAAGCATGAGACAGCAACAAACACACAGTAAGCAAAAGCAAGCACTTAGATGTGAGCCATGCAACAGTACTTACTTTGTAAGGCTGTTCTATGGAGCAAATGAGAAATACATACATATACATAGACAGATATATATGTGTGTGTATATATTACACACAATATACAGAGAGAGAGAATGGGTGCATTCACACACATGCACCTGGCATATAATGGGTACCTAAGGAAGGTCAGCTTTTCTTGAGCTTTTGTTTTTAATTTTGAATGGAATATGAGTGTCACACAAAAGTCATAAAGCTGATAAGGGTCCTCTATATGGGGAAGAAGGCACCTTTCTGATGCCACACAGGCATACTACCCACGGCTTTGTATCCCACAGACATTAGCCTCTTAAGAATCCAATGCCAAAATCCCAGGCTTTGAGTTATAACAATGGCCTGCTGATAAATGCTTATGTCCATAATTCTGACCAAAAGAAAACAAATATTACTCTTCTAACAGAAAGGCCTAACCTGGGTCTATAGTGAAAATCATTTGGAAAGTATAACTCTTATCTGTTAACAATGACAAATACTATAAGGTTTTCTGTCTCTGTCTAAAAACCTTGAGTCTACTCACCTACCCCCAACGTCTGAAGCAGAAACTCGAACTAGTGAAAAAAAAGGTAAACCAGTAGAATTGTCAACCAAAATTTTGTCTTCTGACTTTGCTGCATCACAACAAAACAGAACAACAGGCCACTGTCCAGATCAAATCACTATTTCCCTCACCTTCTCAGAGTAGGGAGTGTATAGATATTATGTACAAATAAATAATAAACATTTCATTCTATGTAGTTCCTCCTGGTCTCACATCCTTGTAGGACTCTGCTGAACACTCCATCATTGTCTCAATACCACCCTAGACACTCTGTGTCATATTTATAGAATTTGATACAAGCATTCAAATTCTAGCACTTGAAATAAAAATCAAGTGAATCTGTAGCTTCGTAACCAAATACTATCTGCTGGAAAATGATATGATGGTGCCGAAGGAAGTCCAGAAGGAGGAAGCCAAGAAGCTAAGCAGACCCAGAGCACCTGGACAAAGTAAAAGCTGTCAAATGGAGGACTGAAGTCAATGGAGAAGCAGTTAGCACTTGCACCATCAACACACACAGGTTTAATAGCAGTTTGCACAAGACATTCAAGGCTCCCAAGATTCCAGGTGAGAGAGACTAAACAAAGAAATTCCATTGGATTCAAGTCGAAAAACATGGGTTTGCATGCCTATGTTGCTCCTCTCCAATGCTATAACTTGGGGAAAGTTATTTCTGCTCTCTGGACCTCTATTTCCTCCTCTGTAAAAGTAAGAGAGTTGAACCAGCTCATCTTTTTTAGAGATTCTCAGCTCAATTATTCTAGACCTCTTCAGTCATCACCAATCTGTGTACTACTAAAGCTAATAACACTTTTCTTTAGTTCTGAGGTACACTTTTCTTTAGTTCTGAGGTTTTTAATAACTATCTGTGTGTATAACCAATCAATAGTATTAGAGCTATTCACCAGATACGTCTAGTTCTACCCTCTTTGGGTCACAAGGTAAGAACGGGGCCTTGTGATTAGTCCTGTCAATGAGCTGTGCTACATTTACTTGTTAATGCAAGACCCTTCAGACCTTTGGCTTCTCTTTGGCTCAATGTCCAGCAGTGTTCAAGATGTCAACTTCTCTGCCATCTTGAGTCCCTGTGTGACTAAAAAGATCAGAGTCCCTCTGCCAACCCACAATGTGCGTGAAGCATAGCGAGAAATAAATCTGCATTGTTATACACCTTTGAGATTCTAGAGTTATTTGTTACTGCAGCATGACTTAGACCTAACTGATACAACAGGCAGTCTCAAATTAAAATTATTATTGTTATTATTTACCCTCTATTATTACTGTCACTACTACCTATAATAAACAATCTTATGTTTTCATAATTGTATTTTTCAAGATAAAGTAGGTACTATATACCTGGAGCTAATGACTCACTTTTCAATGTATATATCCATTGCTCTACCAACTTCTCAAGCAGTCTCCTGCAAAGAATAATACCATCTCCAGGAAGAATGAAGAATGTGAGAACACACCAAACATACTTCAGCTGCATTCAGTTTCAAGAATAACTTTCTAATGCAGCAGACTCTTAAGGAAAAAAAAAAAAGGTCAGGCCATAGAGGAACACGACAGAATGTTTTTTACAAACAAACTGCTGATTATAGGTAATGCAACATTACAGGCTAGGGCAGAGAGATTTTGCCCATGGAAAGGAATTAAAAAGGAGACACCACCTTCTACCTGGGCTCTGAATGTGAACGGCAAAAGACTTCAGGTCAGTTAACAAGGTTACTGAAGAGAAGGGGAAAAAGGTACAGCTATAAAGGATGAGTTGATGAGGTCTTCTCGGAAGGGAAAGGGGAAAAGGAAGAACAAAAAGATAGGAGCTTAAAGATTAAATTTAAAAAGCTCTGGGGCAGCAGAAATGCAGAAGCATATAAATGTATATGAGATTAAAGAAGCAAAAAAGCTGGATGGTTAAAAAATCTATAAGTTTCAAAAAGCACAATAAAAGGGTAAAATAAAAGCAATTGTACTTTAATCATTTGATAGATAATTTGCTATCTGAAGCTTTTGGGGAAAAGGTATGAAGAAAGTAACTTGAATAGAATTGATTGTTAAGAAAACTATTCATGATACTTATTTTTTTAACCAAGAATCAAACCCATGTAGGATATTTCTTGCTTTAAAAAAAAAGCAAGACACACTCCCTGTCTTGTTTGTTAATCGTGGAACTGCTGTTTGATGGAGAAATGGTCAACGTGACCTTGATTCTCATCTACTCAGGAGCCACTCCTCAGGTACCAGATGTACAGGCATGACTCACAACAGGCAAATGGTAGGGCAAACTCACACCCAGTGTGGAGATACTGTGGCTCCCACTGATGGAAGGATGTGCCGATGAATTAGCAGTCAGACTGTGACTGTCATTGGTAATAAGTTCTTATCATGTCAAGGAATTTACATGCAGATCAATGCGAGCAATGTGCACTTGCTTATCCCCACCATAAATCACTATCGATTGGCACAGCAATTCCTCGCTATAATTAGGAGCTATAGACAGAGTTGCAATATTATCTTAAATACTGTGTCACTACTCTCCCTATACGGCTGGCATCCACAAAACTCCCACACTGCTGCTCTTGCTATCCCCGACACTGCTTCTGTTGTTATTGGGAGTGAGAAGTGGGGGAGATAAGTGAATAAAATGTCCCTGCATGCAACGTCTACCTGAGAAATTTCCCATACCCTATTAGATATTAAAAAAATGGGAATTCCTCCATATCCATATTGAATTCCTGTGTGCAAATGCGCAGGTTGGTAACATGCTGCTCTTAATCTGATTTATGCACCAATTTATTTTATACATTAGGCACACTGTATGCAGGCTGACTGATGCATAAAAATTTCATGCAAAAAAGGACTCACTCCCATACAACTGCCTTTCAGTTATTATTACCTCTTGTGGTTCGCATCCTACGGAGGGTAGGACAAATGACTCCATATACCAAATCATTTTGCCCACTATACAAACATTTTGATCTGTTTCTATTTCCCCTCAGCCCCAGCTCCAAAAAGCTAAAAGCACTGTATCTTAACTTTCTGAAATCCTTTAATGCTACAAAACACCCACTTATACAGAGAACTTCTCTCCATGTTCACTGTGTAACTGTGTATTATAAACACACAAATGTGTACAACTGAGGCAAACAAATGGAGACAGACAAACACAGACCCACAACACACCTGGGTATTTTTGGTTAACTTTTTTTTTGGGGGGGTACATATTTTTTTTTCTACATATCATAACCACTATGCAGTTTTCATTTCTTTTCTCAGAGTATTATTAACAGCAAAAATTCAAATAAACAAAAAAGCTTTTGGAGTAGGGTTTTTAGTTAGGGAAAAACCAGCTAGAAAAAGCATCTTTCTGTATTTTTCTTTTATTAGAAGTCTCCTTTCATCCAAGAAATATGGGGCCTGAAATAAATTGTACCATCCTGCTTTTTTTTATTCAAATCCTTGCCAGAGCTAGGCAGTATGCTAATGAAAACAGGTTGATAAATGACTCCCTGATATTTTCCAGACATTTTTCTCTCAGAAGTGCTCTAAACTGATGTAGCTCAAAGAGAATAAGGCGCATTAAGTCATTATATCAATTTTTGTTACCCAGATACTTCAGTCCCAGTTAAGCGCTGACAGCCAATATAAAACAAGGCAAGGGCATCATACGACTCCATCGATCAAATCTTGTCGTAGATAGATTGCCTATTACACAAATAGAACTAGCGGATTCAGTTTGTAGTTTTATGCTCTCCAATTAAAGGATAACAGGGTACTTTCCCATAAATCTGCTAATTGCAACTGAATTAATTTAACAAATTTCTCCAAGCACAGAGGAAAAAGCGATTGGTTAAGCTAATGTAAACTAGCACAGGTTGTCACAAAGAGGCTCCCATAACATCCTTTTGCTATACCTTGATTGGGCAAGGTGTCACAAGTATTTAGCTACATTGTGGTTCTCTGGCAACAGACAGCTGACAAGCATAAAACATTGCACAAATAGGAGATAATTTATCTGTGGTACTTTTCTCTCTCCCTCACTCCCCACTCTCCCCCACTGGAAGGGTGAAATAACTCCCTCTTTGCATCTAATTAATGTTTCTCTCCCTGCGAAGCTGTTTTTCTAAATCAGAATTACACCAGCCAAAGCACTATATTACAGAAAGGGGTCCCTCCGCGCCACTCAGCCAACAGTAGGAGTGATGGGCAAAAACTAGAACAGCTGCCTCTTGCATTTCAGAGGAGGAAGGAGGGCCATGCTCCTGAGTAGGGCAGGGAGAATACAATGCAGGGCACCCACTCTCACAAGTCCACAAACACAGGTAACCACAGCTTAGGTGCCAGAGTCAGAGCAGATGATCCCAAGCCATAAAATAACGCGTTGTAGGAGAATTCCTCAGCTGCCATGCTCAGCGTTATGGAGGTGGAGTTGTGATGACTGCACAAGCACAGCAGAACTCCAGCAACGCTCCTCTGCCTCTCCCTTCTCCCCTCTCCCCTGTGCTTCCATCATGCCTCAGCCAGGGATTCAGGTGTGCTCACAACACCCGTAAAGGCCTCAGGCAGCTAAGCCTAAAAGACTCATAGGTGAGCAGGGTGGCCGGAAACACTATTGGAACAGAAAGAATCTTTTCCAGATTTGGTAGAATAGGACAGATTTTAAATATCTTGTCCCATTGTGCCCATATTTTTAGACTGAATATTTTAAATGTGAGCTTGCAAAATACAGTTGCCACATCCATACTTGACAGGTACCACCTCCTGCTGAAAGGGGATAGATTTCAGTTCCAGAAGGCGAGATGGAGCCCAGGGACAAGGGAGAAGAAACAATGGGGTCCATGGAGAAGGAAGAAGGTCAAGGCAGCAACAGGAGGATGATGGGCCTCCCCAACTCAAACTAAAGTCCAGCACCTCACTCTCCTCTGTGATTACAGCTTCAAGCTTCCTTGCTGTGGAAGCTGATTCCTTTTTTCCAGGGGGAAGACATTTTGGGATAGACTCTCTTCTCCCAAGCATACTTCTGATAACCCTGTTTATCCATATGTATTTCTGCGGACAGAATGAAGTTCTGCCATGTCTCTGGAATTTGACAGTAAGCTATTTGAGGACAAGAACCACAAGCATTTTGTACTGTGGGCCCAGAGCAGTGGGAACAAGGCATGCTGTCTCTGGGTGTACAACATATGCAGCTTTAAACTGGCCGAGTCATCTGGCCAAGAGGTAATGGAGGTCTGCAAAGGAAGATAGGGTGTGGATTGAGTCCAGGTAGTTAAGAATAGAGTGTCGATTCCTATACACTACTAGTTTGCCACTCCATACCCAACCAGAAAGAAAACTGAAACACACACAGAAAACACTCAATATATATATATTGAGTAAAAGATATTTCTTTAAAAATGCTGGACCAAAGTCAGGAGACCTGGGTTACAGCCCTGCTTTGCCACTAACTAGTTGTGTGATACTGGGATCACACCTAAGGATCTCTTTCTCATCCATAAAAGGAGGATATCAGAGTAGATCTCCGAATTAGATCTAATGAAGGCTAGGAGATCTAGCCACTGTTTTTCAACTGCAGCGGCATGTGGAATCAAATTTCAGGGTGCTCCCAGCATCTTTTAACAGAATATAACATATCAGAGAACACTGCATATAGTAAGGGTAAGTATTGTTTTGTGACACTTCTGATTCAGTTATGTAAATATATATATGTGCATGCAGGCTGCAATGGAAAATATATTCTTTAATATTAGTCACAGTCAAAAAAATAAAAAAATTGAAAGCCACCAATCCAGTCCAACCCAAGGATTGAATGTGAAGATTCTGTAGCTCCATCATCACATGTTCATATGCAGAGCTGTCTGCCAGCACGGAGAGAATTGGTGGGCTGAGCTTTGAAAGGGACAGTGCAGAAGCCTTCTCTCCCAAAAGCAGCTCATCAGTCATTTCTGATGAAAATGACCGACTGGGAAACCCCTCATTTCAAGAAAGATGCCTATGTATGTGCAGATAATGAACTGACTCATTTCAGAAAGGCCCCAGCAAGGTCCCCCATCCCAGTTGGTGTGCATAGTATATCCAGTTCAGAATGAGAGGGCACAGGTCTGCCACACACATGCTCCCCACACAAAACCTGAACACCAGGCACCCTAGAAACGTGGAGAACTCCTGCCAAAAGGAGGAAGCTCACATCTACTGAAGGCAAAGGCTGGCCTCCCATCAATTGTGGGGCAAATATTTCATAGATAGTTTATGGTTCACATGCATGCAGATCCAATAGCAGGAGCTTGTTCCCTACAAATGACCTGAGAAAGGATGACCTGGAAAAAATCATGCCAGCCTAAAAGAACCTGCTGGCCACCTCTCAAGAATCCACATAAGATGAAGTAGGATCATGAATAATTCCCCAAACCCTTTGCTTCTCCAGTTATGCTGAGCCTACAGCTCAACAATTATTTTTACCATGCCTTGTTATAAGTTATGATCTGATGTGCTGGTTGGAAGGAAAATGTAAGAATAGGAAGTGATTTTATATTACAAATATGTTGAGTCTAAGCTTCTGGAGAAAAAAACACTTCTTTAGCTAAAATATTTTCTATTATTTGAATACCTCCCATATGAAGATGGCTTAAGGGTTATGGAACTTGGTTTAGGAAAGATGTGAAGAATAAGATGCTGTGAAAATAAACAACAACAGAAGAGCAATTAATGAGGAAAGTAAATAAAGGGTCTAAGAACTATCCAGCTAGCCAGCCAAAAAGTATGTATTGAGTGCCTGCTGTGTGCCAGGCATTAGACATTAGAATATAGGGTGAACAGAGAAGTCTGGTTGGGAAGTTTTATAAATAAACAAGCACCATGAAGGAAAAACAAGAATGATAAGGGACTCTTACTTAGTGTGGGGGTTTAGGGATGGCCTCCCTGAGGAAGTGTCACAGTTAAGCTTAGACCTAAAGGATAACTAGAAGGGCAGACAGTGCACAAGGAGGACTCCAGGCACACTCCAGTCCTCAGGCCTCCTGCCACAACCTTCACCACCCCAGCTCTCCTGTGCCTTTCCACTCACATGATCACATCTCCATCAGTAAATCTCTAAACTCCCTTAGACACCCAAGTGGTGCAATCACATCACCTCCCCTTGATCTCACTGGCCTTCTGTCCTCCCTGACTAAGCCAGTTCCTTTCACACCTCTCTCCCCTAATAGTCCTTCAGCTGAGAATGTTTCTTTGCAGCACTCAAGCCTTCCAGCTTGTTCAGGTTCAATTTCCAGCTCTACCACTTCACACCTGTGTGACCTTAAGCAAATTTCTTCACCTCTCCACATCTCAAGGTCCTCATCTGTAACACAGAGATGGTAATGGGCCCCACCTCATATGTTTGGTATAAGGATTAAATGAAATGAAACATCTAAAGTACTGAGAACTACATCTAGCACATAGTAAGCAGTCAATAAATGTTTATTATTGTTGTTTTTGTTATTGATTGCTGTTTATTTACTTTGTTTTCTATATTGCACTCTCTCACCCAAGAACCAGATCAAACTGCCCTTCTTCTGCAAAGCTATCCAGACTTCCTCTAGCCAATATACTCCCTGCAAATATATTGTACGTACCATATCTTTATGACATGATACTGAAATTATTTATGTATCTCTTTGTTCCCTGGACCCCAAGCCAGAGGCCACATCTTACTTATCTTGCTTCCCCAGTATCTGGAAATCAACAATCCCTCAATGAACACATTGGAAGATGAATGGATGAATGAATCGATAATGGGTGGCCAGACGGATGGAGCAGCCTGGAAAACTCACCTTGGCCCTCTTTCTCTCTCTAGAGAGGTATCCCTCCAAGTACTTGAGCAAATGAGTTGAAACCCTCCCAACCATATAGTGACCTCTGGCCTGAAATGCCACTGCCCATGTTTGCCACCATTTGAAGAGCACTTTGGAGAGTAAACCTGTCCTTCAGAAACCTGGAGAACCTTCTAAATTTTCAAATCCTCAAGAAGAAGAAATACATTTTCTCAAAACACTTCTAAACTTTTTTTAAGTCTCTAGCTAAAATTCCTGAAAGCATCTTTCCATTTACTCGTATCGTTATGTGTACAGTAACAGTCCCAGAAGCAGGCATGACTGTACTAGCTTTATGTCTGGCAAAATCAGTGTCTGTATTATCTGAACTCAAAAAAGACTATAAAATTAAATTTAAGTGGCTCACTTAGCTGGCAGAAGGAGAAAAGGTCTTATTTTAAAACTGAAAAGAGAAAAATAAATAATTGCTACTGTTTGGTGGGCGTTTATTATGAAAATAAGTAGAGGGCATGTCAAGAAATACAGATGCCCACCCACATTTGGACAGTAATGAGGAACAACTTGGGAGAGAGTGGGAAATGCATTCTCTTTGGTGCGATCAGAGACAGCATCTCCCTTGACTCTTCAGCTGCTTTTGGAAGGCTCACTGAGCTGGGACTCCCGAGACCACCGGGTTTAAGCCCTGATATGCCATGAAGTCTTTTCATCCTTGAGGGCCATTAACCCCCAAGTAATTTCTCTTTGGCACATTCTTACCTTTGCATCTCAACATTGCAGGTTCTTGGAAAATGCTTCATCTCTAATTAAAGGAGGAGGTCATAATGTCACAAGAAAGCTGAAAGCAAAATTGGACCAGCCTGAAGAGTTGATGGTAGGTTGGAACAGAGCCTTCAGTAAGCTTCAGCATCCTAATGTTACTTCATAGGCAAAAGGTTGAGTCAGATGGTCACAGTGAACCCCAAAGCACTGCTTTTCTCATTTTTATTTAAGATTTAGGAATATTTGGCTAGAACTTTCTTACTACTAGTCCTTTTCATAATAAAATCTAAAGTTAAAGACAGGGATCCATTTGAAATGGCCACAAAGGTAAAATTCATTTTGATGAAGTTAATGGAAAAAGGAGGAGGGAACGTGTAAAAGATACAACAACTCTGCCTCTCCTGTGTCTAGACTTCTAAGCATCAGAGAGATGTTTTGACCTAACAGCCTTACAGATTCTACTAATTTTTAAAGTTTCTCAAGGAGATTCCATGGTCCCTCATGTGAATCTATTTTAGTATTTCTCTCACTGGCTAATAATTTTTTGGGAGAGGAGGAGACATTGATAATCCCTCACACTACTGTCTAATTTATATTTTAATGTATCTTAACCCAACAAAATATTTCAGCCAAATTGCAATGGCAAAACTACTTATTTCTGGGGCACAAGCAATACCAGAACTAACCTCCCAAGAGCTTTCAAAGGTTTCCTTAAAAATATGTGCATGTCTACCCTAGGTAAGAATCAAATCCACAAAAATCTATAAAATAGGAGCAGGGGGGTTAGGCATTCCAGAATTGCAATGAACTCCCTGCATGCTACGGACCCAGAGGCAGTTCTGTGAGGGGAGGGACAGAGTCACAGGGACTTTGTAATCCCTATGCTCAGCATTGTGTCTAGCACACAGTAGGTGTGTAAGCAATCTTTCAAGAATGAAGGAAGATATTCTTAGGGCCAATGATGCCCAGAGCAGACCCTTTCCATATAAACAAGTCCATTATAGTAACAAACTCCAGAAAGACACAGGCCTGCTTCAGCCCGCTTTCATGCAGGGTAAAGGAGAGGAAACGAACGCCACCAGGAACCTTGCCTGACACCAAAAACAGAGTGCAGGGCATTTTATTCTCCATTAATTTGGATATACAGTATCTCTCTACGATTACTGTAGCAGGCAATGTTCTTATAAGGTTATGAACTGGTTTTGCATCGTTCCATTGCTAGAATTTAATACTGTACTAAGTGTGATATATCTCAGCCATGATTAATCCTGCCCAGTTCTGCAGCAAGTTTCTATAAAAACCAACTTGAAATACAGAACTCTTAAAGCCCTTGCCAAATCTGCAAGATGTGATATTAACACAGCTCCAATCCAGGCGAGCGTGTCTAACTTACGCTGAGACCATCTACACGTTTCCCTTTGTGCTCTGCGAGCAGCTATTTATCCTATCACTGAGCCTAGAAAATTTGGTGAGTGCTGCCCTGGCCTGGTTTACAACAGCATTATTACTACTGCTCAACAACAAAGTAAAATTACAGATAAAATCTGAATAGGCCCATTATTGTTTTTAGAGGGAGCTAAATAAGCTATATAATTTCGTTGGGCTGTAGAAAGCTCAGTCTGGCAACGACAGCACAAGAAATGCACACGGCAGCCAACTAGCCACCAGAGCTCGGCTATGTGTAAACCCCCTCCTCGAACATCGTGAATTAAAGCAGATGAAAGTTTTAAAATGTCAGGCAAGTCCCTGGGGACGGATATGCTTTATGTTTTTTATACAGTGAACATTAATTTCAAATGGAAAGGGAAAGCAGCCCTCTATCTCCAGCCATTTGCTCCATTTTTTCTGAAGTTCCATGCGTCCACTTTTAACAGACCAGTCTCAGGGGAACTGATGCTGTGCTGATCAAACAGTCGGGCACAAGGTAACATGGAAGCCCTTGTGAGCAAGAAAATGAAAATTCACCACCCACTTCCAAGACGCAGCCTCGATATGGAACGTTTAACTTGGAGTTAGACAACTAAGGTTCGAATCCTACCTCCAAGTCTTTCTAGGTGTTAGGCCTTTGGAAAACCTAGCTTCTCTGATCATTAATTTCCTTCTTCACAAGGTTAGCAGATAAATTAAATAGTACATGTATATATACTATGTAATACATAGTATCTATGAATGCACACATACGTGTGTGTATATATATATTTGTGTATATCACACACACACACACACACTTCAGGTTGTTGCTTTAACTCTTAAACAGCTTTCCACTCTATTTAACGTCTATCAAGCATTCCTGGTTTTATTTAACTGTTCTACAAAGGAAACAAGATTGTTATTCATTATTCATTCATTCATACAATACATAATGAAGGTCTATTATGTGCCACGTCCTTTGGGATCCAACAGAAAACAGGATGCTACCTTTGCCCTCTCAGAGATCACAATCTAGAGTAGTGGTTCTTCCCATACGTTGAATCTTACGTGAAATTCCGAGCCTTGTCTCCCAGTTTAGATCAAGAAATTGGTTTGATACCATGATGATGATGGGACAATAACTGGCCTAAGCACTCTGACCTAAGAGTTACAAGGCCAGAAGGCCCATGATAACTTGCATTATCGTCCAGCAAACAGTCATTCCCTTCCCCTCCTACTATCGGCAGAGTTTACTTCTCTGCCCCATTAATAGTGGTCTTAGCCATGAGACTTGCTCAGGCCAATGAAATTTAGCAGTGTGACGTGAGCAGAGGCCCTGAGTGTGCTCACATCACACTTCAGTTTGGCTTGGCTCCTGCATTCCATCGATCCACCATAGGAAGAGCATGCTTCAGGCAGCCTCTATTCTGTCAGCCTGGGCCCCAGAACAAACACACATGGAGCAGACCTGAAGCCAACACACAGCCTAGGGTCAAGGCCAGCTGCCCTGCCACCTGGAGAAGAGCCACCCAGCCTAGATCAGCCAAACTACAGTCAACCTGCAGAACATGAGGAAAAAAATAAATGGGATGGTTTCTTATGTAGCATTATTGTGGAAACAGCTGACCAATATAAGGTCTAAGCAGAATCCCAACCTGAAAACGACTGCCTCATCAAAAGCAATTTGGTACAACTTAACTACTGAAGCATTAAAATGAGATTATGGTACAAAACATGCTTTTCATGGTCATATCAATCATTCTGTCTCAACTCCTCTGTGCTTGGTTTCAGCTCTGTGTTGAAGGAAATTAACACAAAATAAGTTGGTCTTGATGAGTATGATTCAAATCAATAATGTTAATTGGGCTCCTGAGCATAAGATAAAATGACTTCAAATCAACAAAAGGTTAATACAGCTTTCCCTTCATGCAGCACCAACTATGATAAATCTATAGTGGTCTAAAATTTCCAATTTCATTAACAACACATTTAACATGCTAAAAAGACAGGAATGTTCTCCCTACAAAATGTTCTTTTGGTGCCCACTAGCAGGTTAACTGAAGATTGCAAAGCATATCCAATTATGTAATTAAGTTATACTTGGATAAGGGAGGATGTACTCAATGGTGATGTCTTATTTTAAATTTTAATTGTATTATTACTTTCATGTTCTACCTACTTCCCCTTCCCCGTTGCAGTCTATGGAATTACTGGATATTTTCTTTTATATCATATTTCATCCTAGGTGACACCATTATCTAGCAAAGAAAAAGCCATTCAACACTCTTATTGAGCATATACAATATGTAAGAAGGTATAAGACATGCTGGAGTAGGTGGGAAGAGAGATTTGAAAAAAAAACAGCATTGCAAGGTCCCTGTCCTCAATGAACTTTCAGTCTGTCATGACTTATAAGTAACTAGATAGCCAATAATATACATATAAAATAGGCAACATGCGTCATATTCACTGGATAATTGTTGGCTACTTCCCTTTTATCCATCTCTCCTATCTATAACATTTTCCTAGATGTCCCCCAAATTTTGTATGCAACTGATTCCATTCTCCTGTCCCAGAATGGAGCTCAACTGGCTTAATCTTATCAGCAGAGTCCACTCTCCCCAGCCACAACTGGTTCAGGGACAGGATATGACCCTGCCTTAGTCCATTTGGTCTGCCATAACAATTTACCGTAGACTAGGCAGCTTAAACAACAAACATTTATTTCTCACAGTTTTGGAGGCTGCAAGCCCAAGATCAGAGTGCCAGCACGGTCGAGTTCTGATGAAGGTCCTCTTTGGGGTTGCAGAATGCCAACTTCTCATTGTATCCTCACATGGAAGAGAGAGGGTGAGAGAGCTCTCTGGGGCACTTTTAAAAGGGCACTAATCCCATTCATGAGGGCTCCACCCTCAAGACCTAATTACCTCCCTAAGGCCCCATCTTCTAATACTATCATATTGGGGGTTAAGATTTCAACATATGAATTTCGGGAGAACACAAACATTCAGTCTATTACAGTCCCCATTTGGAGAGTTGAAGACTCAATTTGGAGAATTTTGTTCGAGCCCTAAAGGAATTGAACTTTCTCTCTCCTGCTAGATTTGAACCAGGACATACATAGTCTTAAGAACTATTGTAGCCACCATGCAATGGGACAAAGCCTTCATTGAGGAAGAGTTGCTGAGAAATGGAGAGAGAACAACTAGACCTAGTTAGACTGAGTCTGGTCCACGCCTTACCTGAAACCATCACTACTATGAGAGCCAAGTGCTTTCTGTCTTTAAGACAGTTTGAGGAGATTTTTATTTCTGTGATTTGCAACTAAAAACCTCTAAACAATAGAACATGCAACAGAGCTCCAAAGAAAGAGAAATTGCTGTGAACTAGGAAAATCTAAATAGAATCCAAAGAGGAAGTAGGGTTTCTCCCGGGCCTTGAAAAATGGATAAACTTTAAATAATTGGGGAGGGGGGAGTGGTGACAGGACAGAATGAAAAAGTAAAGCAAATCTATTGACCTAGATGATGCCATCAGAATGGTAGTTTGTGATCTTGATGATGTTTATGACGATATTAACAATAATGGAATGCCACACGTGTACATCACTTCACAGAAAACATCACACATGTCACTGTCTTGTTTAATCCTTGCAAATACCCTATGAGAGATGCATGACCATCCTCAGAATACAGATGGGAAAAGGGGGCTCAGAGAAGTTTTGTGGCTTCGGCAATATCACAAAGCATTGGTCTAGCCTCCCACAGAACTGGCAAAGAATTCTGGATCTGCTACTCACAAGCTGTGTGAATCTTTGGCAAGTTACTTCAAACTCTCTGAGCCTCAATTTCTCCAAGTTAGGCACAATAATAATGCCTACCTTCTAAGGTGGTGAGAATGAAATGAGATAATGCACAAAAAGTGCTTACCACAATGACTAGCACAATGTATATACCATAAATATCAGTCATTGTTTTTGTTATTGTGTTAAAAAAAGAAAAACTAGGTTTAGGGCTTACAACCACAGTAGAGGAGAATCAGGACCAGTGGATAGAAATGAAAAAGTGGAAGCTTTGAGCTCAATATAAGAAATAGATTTCAAATATTTGCTGCTTTCTAGAGATATAACGGATGGCTTCAAAAGGTCTGAACCTCCACTTCTGGAGGTTTCCACTCAGAAGAGGAAGACTCTATTTAAGGACAGGGATTTGAGTATCAGAAGCATGATTTAAGGAATGTGTCCCCTGAGACTTACCTATGAGATACCACTGTTCTGCCAGTTTAATTTCCAGCGTACCTCCAAAACAAAGGATTACCAGATCCTCTCCCCACATCTTTCTAGCCCTCAGCCCTTAAGAAGACTCAAAATCACTTATACATTAAAGAAATATGATACAAATTTGACTGGACTCACTACACCCGCGCTATCCTCCAATACTGCGGAAAGCTAATTTCAGCTGTCACTTACTGAAAGTAAAATGACAAATATCTGTAATGTCTGTCAGGTTATGAATACTTTAAAAAGAGTTATGCAGCTGTCAACATTCTGATGACGTTAACAAGAGAAAAGTAAACGAAGAAAAGGAAACAGCATGTCTGTGGAGTACCGGGTTGCCAAACTTCTCTATTACTTATATTAATAAAAATCAAATTACCTCCATAAAAAATGAAAACAATGAAGACTTCTGGAGAAAACCAATAAAGGTGAGTCTGCTAATAATGCTGCCAATTCTATAGACGAGATCATCAGAATTAGCTTCAACACTTCAGTAGAAAGTGACTAATTCTATTCAAGGATGTAAAGTCTTTACTAAACTTCTCCCTACCATGATATGGCATAGGAATAAACGTGTAAAATCCCTAGAACAGAATAACCAGTCTTTTTAAGAGCTTCTTGTCATACTGGAAGATAATGTACTAAAGCAGGTGACTATGCATCTCAGTTTGACTGGGAGAGTCCTGGTCTACATCAATTATTCTGGCATAATTATTAACAAAGTGTGATAATTTGGATAATAAATTATTAGGATGTGTATATATGTACATGTTTATGTACACGTGTGCAAGGGTGTGTGCACGCAGGCGTATGCATATATGTGTGGTTCTGTATATATGTGTGGGTCTGTGTGTGTGTGTGTATACGTGTGATGTATGCGTATATATGTATGTACAAATGTCTGTGTGTGTGTGGAACTCTTTTTCTTCTAAGTGGATCTCATCTTTAACATAGTTTAGCTTTGGGGGACAAACACTGCATTTTACAACAGGGATTTCCATAGTTACATGATGTTGAATGTTTGCTATTCACTTAAACCAAAATAAATATGGGAGGCAAAAACAACCTTATGTTTCATTCACATTTTTACTTGACTACCTTAATTACATATAAACTGAATGCTACCAACCAAATGGCCTCTCTGGGAACAGGGATAGGTGGTCCAATTTTTAGTTTAGGAGGAGGTTTTAACTCAGTGGGTAGCTGCACTCAATATAACTCTAAGCCAAAACCCACACTGTTCCTCATTAAGTGGTATCTGTTTTTCCAATATTCCTGCTGCTTCTCCAAATATCAGAGGAGGACAAAACAGAAAACAACAAAGAAGAAAAATGAGTGTGAAAGTGGGGTTTCCTCTGTAGGCCTGAGTGATCATTTTTTGCACATGGAAGTAGGCTAGCATTGTCTTTAGTTCATATATCCGTTTTTCCACATGCATGTTTTAGGTATTTATTCTCTGCAAAGGATAATATACACTATGGATTCGCTGAACTCTAACTTTTTTTTTAATGAAATAACTGAGAAAAGCCCAACCATGAAAATGAACGGGCCTTATTTTTTAAAGCTTGATTTCTCTCTAAGTATGACTTTTGACCTGGGACATCTGCAGCTACATTTTTTAAAACATTTGTGAACATTCTCCCCCATCCCTCTTCCACAGCCGGGAAATTAAATCAGATGGGAATTCTGACAGCCAGCCGATGTCACTCTTTTAGGATATCTCCATACTAGGAATATCTAAGCCTCTTCTTGGTCTATAAATTAAGTCATTAACAAATATACATGGCTTGGAGAGGAAAGAAATGTTCTGCAACAAATCAAATTGCATGTAGCACAGGGCACTGGCACTATTCCCATGGAAATAAATAAATTTTGTGACAAATCAACTTCTCTTCTCCAACACATTCCAGAGATAGCATACTCTTTTTGGTGTTCCTCATAAATCTGAGAAAATTAAAAGTTAATATGCCATGATATTTTTATTACTGGCTCCAATGCAATAAATACTCAAATATTAGTAAAGATAGAGCTGGGAGTACCACAGGAAAAAACCTCAAGGCTTTCATAGCTTGGGCTTTATGGAATAATAGATGCCAGTGCAGAAGCAAAGTGGGGCCGAAGGTGGCTAATGAGAACGTGAAGAGCCACAATTCCCCTGCTGATTGGAGATATTTTAATCAAGTGCCTTGTTTTGAAGCCAGTGACTAGAAAACTCTAATTGCAAAACTATAATGATGGCAGTATCGAAAAATCACTCCTTTGGGGAATTTACTTAAGAAGGGGGGTCATTCAAAAGAAACTGGGAAAGAGAGCTGGAAAAATGGGAAGAAAATTAGAAAAGAGGGTGAGTAACCAGAATAAGCAGATGTGTAACCATTCACAGCCAAAGGCCACCATAAGCAAAGGACAAAAGACATCTCTTAGGAGGAATTCTATGGACAGCCCCAAAAGAATTGTTGCCTTTGAAACGAGAAGTGATAGTGAGTTTGTGTCTGCCTGTTGCAGAGAGCTAATGTGATGTGGCCAGGTGCAGAGAGAAACCGTTCAGCGTAAAAAGGAAGTCCTCCAGGGGCAATATTTTCAGATGGGAACTGGAGAAGATGATAAGATCAAAAAATACTAGAACTGGAAGAAATCTCAAAGATCATTTTCATCCAAGCTATCTTTTAGTCTAAAAAATTTGTCCTGCAACATCTCAATCAGCTTCTGTTTAGACACAGGTTAGTCCTGGCCACAGATTACAAAGAAATGTCCAGAAGTCTAAGCAACTCACTTTCTGGAATCAGAGAAGAAAGCACCTTCCTCAAGCCAAGTGTCCAGGAACGGGGCCAGACCGAGGAACCAGTGTTGCTGCTGGTCAGAAATACAGCTAAGCCTGGAGTCAAAGCAGGTAACCTGCGATCCTTTCCCTAGAAAGGGAACAAGTTTTTGAAGGGCTTGAAACCCTCCCACCACACCTGTGAGTGACATCAACCAAAATCTTCTGCTGTCTAGAAGATACCACATCACTGAACACTCAGAACATTTCAAAAGCCTTCCATCTCTGTATCATGCTCCAATCCAGCAGGGAGACCTCGGTGGGCCACCATGACCTGTGGGGTCATACTTTGGGAATCAATGTTCTAAGCTACAGGGGGCAGAAGAAACATTGGACCTTGCCAATTAGATTAGACTTCGACAAGACTCTAAAGACATAACCCACACTCCCAAGGAGGCTTCCACGGAACAAAATGGATATGCATACCCTACAGAGAAAAACTGAGAACTAGAAAAATTGAGACCTTAAAAATCAACTGGTATGGATGGTTTTCAAACTGTAGGTCATTTTCCAAATCAATTTAATCAGTTGTGATAAGTATTTTTGGAATGGAATGGAATAGACTAGATTGAAATGCAATGGAAAATATCAAAGTATATCACCTGTAGTAAGGTCAAATACACACACACACACGCGTGCACATGTGCTGGATTACAAAGTAAAATGTTTATCTTTATGAGGGGTGTAATTTTTTTTTAAAGTTTGAACAGTCTCCTGGTGCAAGCTTCTCATTTTATAAATGGGTCCTCTGCAACCCAGGAAGAAGACTTAATATGTCCAATGTGACAGAACAGGGATAAATCCAGGAAGAAAAGACCTAGCCTCTTACAACCACCTCATGATGCCTCTGTGAAATTAACTCTGTAAAAATCTTCTAAGCCATTAAGGTTACATACAAATCCTAATCCAAAGGACCTCTTTTCATAGTTTAAAATTTTCTTCCAGAGGCATACTTGGGTCAAGTCCCTCACCCACCCTGCCCACTTGCACACAAGAATCCCTATTAGCATAGGCTGTAACTGACCAAGGTCTTAGCTTCTCTTAGGAGATGACTTGGCAAAAATAAATTCTTTTGGATCCACTGGCAATGTTTCACAACAGAGAAGAGCAATTAGTAAATGTACAAATTGAGATCCTGCTCACACACTGCCACTTCCAGTGTCGAGCATGTATTTGCTCTAAGTAAAATGCTTTGCTTTCATTTGTGTCAGTCGTGCCTATAAATAATAGACTTTATTTGAATTCCATAGCTCCCTCTAAATTCCACTCTACTGAATTTAACAGGAAGAACATAAGATTCCACCAGCATTTTCAAGGACTGAAAACTGTGATCAATACACAAGCCTGCAACCAAACCAACACTGATTTATTCTTCACAATTATGTGGAAAAGAAAAGGCTACTGCTCTGAGTTCCCAGGCCTTCCCTTAGAAAATGAATGTCATCATTTTCATCATCATCATCATCATGGTCAACTGAGAGAAACCATGACGAAATGTATATGCCAGACATTGCTCTTGGCCATCAAGTCCCACTGCTGCCCACCCAACTAATCCCTGCACTAAACAATGCAGAAACTGGGTACCTTAGCTCAGGGATTTCTGACCATAGATCCCCAACACCCGGAAGTTCCACTACTCTGCAGAATTAATAAAAGCAAAGGCAAGAAGTCAAGGAAATCCTGACCCACGAGACTCCCTCCTCGCTTATCATAAAAGTGCTCTCATTTGAGCAGTAACCTTAATACTGCATATGCTCCTAAATGAATGGGAAGGGACAATTATCTGAGGCAGGAGGGGGCCTCTTTAAGGATAACTTTATTCAAGACAGAAGGCTCAAACAGCAACATTCAATCACTGGGTGACGACACTTATTTAGATAGAGATAATATTCTCTAAGAAAAATGAAACTCTAGGTTCTCCATATATTTATATATCTGAAGGGAACCATGAGAAGAAACCTTCATGAGATATAAGAAATTGGAGCTTTCAAAAATGCTGTTTCCATCTTATCATTCTTATCTGTTATAAAAAAAAAAATACAAACAGCTGCATTTAAAGATAAGGGAACAGAAAGGTGTTGTGCATGTTGCCCAGATGTTTCTGAAATCCGTTCCCTGTTAAACTTATCTCCCCAGAACTAAAGATACCTCTAATCTTTTCTAATGGCTTAATCAAATGAAATAAATGGCTTGGCATAACATCTTTTTTAAAACTCACATTACTAGTTGTGCACGCACACACACATACGCAAAAGCAGGCATATTTTAAAATATTTATCCAAGGAAAAACTATTCCCAGTGTTAATATATTATTCATATAATATATTTTCTCAAAGACAAAAAACTGGACAACAAGTCAGTTAAGATTTTAAAATAGTGTTTTTTTGTTTTCTTAATCTCCAGTCTCTTCATCATCTTCACAGAAGGTAATAGCTCCTTTCATTCATTACTTCTAACATTGATTATATTCCTACTATGCATCCGGCAGTGCACTAAAGAAGGAGGAGAAGAGAAAATAAATGGCGCAAATGATACAAATAGGAAGTTGCAGAATGGTTTGAGAGATAAAAGATGGAGAGTTGTAAAGAAGGGTTGTATAAAGGATGAGGAAAGAGAATAAAGAAAGAATATTGACTATCTGTCCAATTGAGGTCCCAGCCCATAGTAGCATCCCTAGACACAAAAGGTCAGAGTGAGAGAAAAAATATTCTACACCCAATTTGTTACCCTTTTGTGAGCTGGCTTCACATTTCTGCTCAGCAATTTATCATTCTTGAACACAGAATTGAGAGTCGAAGGATCCTTAGAAAATACATGGGCTTCCATCCATGTTTTGCCCCGAGACTAGGGGCCACCAGAGGGCAGGGCCCAAGTCTAACTTGAGTTTTGGAACAGATCCTTCCCTGCACAGGTACCAAGCAAGAGCTTTCATCATTCAACAGTTTGTATTTACTGAATAATACAGTCAAGACATACAATACCAAATATTATCTATCTGTTTTCTCAGCTGAAAACTGAAGGTATTAAACCAGCTGACCTGTAAGGTCTTTTCTGGTTCTAACAGTCTATGAGCTACCATCCAGCCAGGCTGGTATCTGGTTCTGGTTCTAACAGTCTATGAGCTACCATCCAGCCAGGATGTATCATTTCCCCCATTTATTTTCTCTTCTCCTCCTTCCTTAGTGCACTGCCAGCTAAAATGTCCATAAGTATTGCCCATAAGCAATTTTCAAATGTCCCTTCATCTAAATTTTAGGTGGATGAGGACAGGCTTGGGTGACAACTCATGCCTCCAACTGATTTGACCCTCAACCCTACAACCCATTTAAAAGGTTCCATAAAACATAACCTTTAATGAAATTACTAATCCAGCAAACACACATCTTTTTTTTTTTTGAGAATACACCATGGAAGTATGTGGCTTCTGTCAGGTCCCACACCATACACCAGTGGCAAGGAAGCAGAGGATGAAATGGACTGTATTTACTTTCTGCATCATTCATATGATGGCATCATTTAATCTCTTAAAAGCAATTACAGTCTTTACAGGCAAAAAAGGCAAACAGTTTGGATTATCAGGCAGCTCCTGAGTGGATCAGGGAACCATCAGAAGCCAACGGCGGAAAGAAAAAATACAAGTAAGCTTCATGGTGAAGAAGGGAACAGAAGGTCCCAGTGGTTAGAGCTAATGATTCCCACCGAAAGGAACTGTACCTTGAAGGAGAACATCAGTGCCTTCAAAGAGGCCTTTCAGACAAGTATGAAGAGAAAATAATCTTTGAATTGTTATTGTCACTTACCTACAAAATCTCAAAGGGGCCATCCTCTATTTGCCAAGATGCCCCCCCTTCTAGGCTTGTCTAGGTAAACCATGGAGCTCTCAAAAGGCCATTCAGCTCAGTATAAAAACATTCTTCCCTGATGACCATACAAGAAAATACAACAACCTACTTTAAGATTATGCTAAGAAAGTTAGAGCCCATCAATTTCAAATCTATTTCTTAAACATGTGATACTTTCAAGTTTCTTCTGGGTTTTTGTCCCTGAGTAGCCTGAGGGAAATGGAGCCATCACAAATGAAATAAGGGGTCTACCAAAGCCATAAAATAATAGGGTAGGTTAGAAAGTTCTTTCTTGTGAATAACAAAAAATTAACTAGAAAAGGAATCAAAGGACAGCTATGGAGTAGAAAGTCCTTTTTTAAAATGGTTTACTTCTTAAACCTTTATCATCTCTTAATTATTGCACAAGCAATACATGTAAAACTGTCCTCTTGAAAGAAGAGTGAGATAGGAATATTCGAGGGAAGATGTACAGAAGACTAGATTTTCTTATAGGTGTATTTTTTAAAGGAAGGCTCAGGGATATCTACAATATCCAAGAAAACTCAGTAAGAGGAGCTGAGATGGGAATTCTTGGAGACAACATCCAGATTTATGACTAAGGATTCCAGCATACTTAAACACCACCCTTCGATGCATCAGGCAGCAGTAAAGTCATTATAGCTTAAGGGCCAAAATGTCCATAAGTATTGAAGCTAAGTGATGGGGACATGGGGCATCATTATATAATTCTCTCTAACTTCTTGTAGGTTTGAAGAGTCTAATAATTTAAATTTAAAACTTTTTAAAAAATGTTTAAGGGTCAATAATTTCCTCACTTCCTTCTTCTTTGAGAATGTATTCCTGGCAGCCTCTGATCTGGAAACGATATAAACCTCATTACCTCCTAAGCCACAATCACAGGACAAGGGCTGGACAACTCTCCTGAGCAGGACCAATGAGATTTGCTCCCCCAAGTGTGTCGAATAAAGTTCCAACTCCAGATAGTCTCTGCAGAAGAAGAGAGGTCATGCAGAGGTAGATGGGAACATGCTGATCTGCAGGGAAGAGAGGAAAAGGCAGAGGGGCAAAGGAAAGTGGAAGTGCCTGTCCAAAGAATTCCCCAGAGTAGAAGGAGCTTGCTCCGTCTCCACCCTGGTTTCCTAGCTCCTGCTCCACCCCCTCAGGAGACCCGACCACATCTCCTGCACTTGGGGCCTATAAGGTATTCCTTTATTCATTCACATCTCTGCCCTCTCCCTTCTTGCTCAGCCTGATTTTAGCTCTTCACAAACAGAACAAGCCTAGGCTAACGCAAGTGGGAAAGAGAGAGAACTAACCTAGTGACCCAAGTGTACCAAGCTGGAGAAATCAGCACCTCCAGGAAGGGCTACATTTTCCCCCCAGAGGCCTCCTTGGAGCCAAGATGAAAAGAAGGAATGCAGAAAGAAAGCCGGTTCTCAACAGCCATTCTCCTCTCCAGCAACACTCTAACAAATTTCTTTGTACAACCTAGAAGGGAAATTTATGCAGGAAATGAAAAAGGAAAAGCAAGGAATGTTTTTCTATTTACTTTTAAATTTAGAGTATAAAAAAATATATAAAGTTATACTCTGGTAAAGGGAAGGGAGGGTGACGACAGAAGATCTTAAAGCTTTCTTCCCTTTGTGCTGCTTTGGACCCTCCGGCTTCAACGAAAAGAGACCCTGCACATTTCTAAGTCACTTTAGAGCTTACAAAGTAAACATACATTGCAAGTTATTCATTTTTGCTAATAAAGGAGATTTCTTTTTCCTTTCTAAAGGTCACTTATACCCTTGATATTCTGAGAACAAGTGGCCAGTGACCAAGTGGGGACATTACTGATGAGGCTTTCTAAAGAGGCAAATATTGCTTCTACTATCACATCAAATCTACTTAACATCAAACAATGTTTCATTAGCTAACAAGACATTTGCTTTCAATGAATGAAAACTATAATAAAGAGTTGCTATATTTTAAAAAGTAATGAATGTAATTTTTGCTCTATTTTATGTTGCTATAAAAAAGGGCCTTAAGTGTACTTCTCATCTGCTCCTCTTCTTTAACTACCATAATTTATGCAGATAAATGTTGGAGGAATTGCATCAAGAACACTATTCAGATTGCTACCCATAAAAGTACTTAGCTATCATTTTCTTTTTCTCTTATTTATATGTCTTTATATTACGAAAATCAAGTTAGCAACATTAAAAATGATCTATTGTCACCAAAAGTACTGAGGCATAACACCAAATAATAAATTATTAGTCTTTGAAGGTTAAAGCCAAGTTTAAGAGATAGTAATGCTTTTGTTATGCCGGACTCCTTTCAAACTGCAGCTGACTGAGGGAAGCTTAAAAGTGACAAAAATTGACACCCTGCTAACACTATCAGCCTGCAGATCTACTGCAGAACTCTAAAGTACTGTCAAGGGCAGATCAATGTTTCTGATAATTCACAAAATAATTTGGCTTTACATAATAAGCATAACGTTATATGACTTAGAAACGCAACCCCTGGTATCTAAACACAAACATGAGGAGGCATGTGTGGTTTCTCCAGCCTTCCGAGAACCTCAGCCTATCTGTCTCAGTTTGAAGAATTAGGACAGGCTTCATCAAGCAGACTCGCACCATCCCAATCCCTTATTCACTTCCCCCAAAGAACCTCATCGGAAAACAAATCTATCCTCTGAGAAAGCAGTGCACCATCCCTTCTTATCTCCAAGTACAGTCACCAAAGCAAAAGCAAATTCTCAGAAATGGGGGTGATACCAGTTCATATAGGAAAGATCTGGCAAGCAGAAGGTATCTTTGTGGGTATCCCAAATGCTGCATATGGGGCTAAAGCGGGTGGAGAGGAGAATGCTGGTAGCTGACAGCACTGGTTAGCATCTTATACCAAAATGGAAGTCGTGCAGAGTTGATACATTGCGTAAATGCTTATGTGCCTTAAGAGACATTTACAAACTTGACCCACAACTTAGTCCTAACCATACAATGAGAAAGAAGGAATATACCAGACTCTAATTCCATGAGCGCAGGGAGCAGAGTGGCCGGCACATAGTAGATGCATTATATATATATTTGTTGAATAAATTAGAAAAGCAGAAATTTCCAATTGATTTATTCTCTGGAGTTCTCACAGTCCTCATTATCATAATCTTTATGCTAGAACACTTTAAGAAAGTTGAAGTAATCTGTTTTACTATGTATTGCTAGATCACTAGTTAAAAGTCATATTTAACTTTATTCAAGTTTAATACAAAGGTTCCTATTCCTTTCCGTAATTCATTCACGAAAGAAAAAATTTGTTCATCACCTACTCTATGTGAGACACTGTTCTAGGAGTTTTGGATATATCCATGAGAGGAAAAAATGCAGACAAAAAGACCTGCTTTCACGGTATTTACATTTTGGAACAAGTCAGAGAATGCCAATATAAATCACTGACCCAATCAATAAATGTTCACTGATGTCCAGTACAGGACTGGCAGACATGAAGCACTTGTCTACCACTTCCCACACCTGTGCTCATGGCAGACCCTGATAATCAATTACAGCACACTTGCACTAAGGCAGAACTGAGAATCCTCAACATAGCACCCCAGGTAGCCAATTCCACTGGATTACAGCGGGTGACCAACAGGGAATATGTTTGCCAAGATACCATGGAAAATACAAAAATCTTAAGACATAGATCCAGCCCATAATAAGCTTCCAGTCTATTTGAAGAAAAGAGCCTTTTACAAAAAATAATAGTAACTTCTAACACAAGACATTGCAGGGATAAGTGCAAAGGAAGCGTTTCAGACAAGAATGGTTCAGGTTGCAAGTATTACTGGCAGGGGTGAATTTGCCAAGACTCTATTGAAATTTCAGTTTTGGGGCCCTTCATTTGAACCGGTTGTTTCTAAGGCCCTGGGAGAGGCCCCAGAAATTTTGTGTATTTGATTTTCATTTTAGAATTAACAAAGGGAATGGAGGAAAGGGGTGGTCGTGTTGGTGATTGCTGTTGGTAGCAGTGTAGTTTGTAAGGACTAAGGATGGCCTTTCTTCTGTACTATCTATTCATAACGATCCTGCCCCAGGCTACCATTAATGGCAAAAGTCCAGAAAAATCCTACTTTAAAGAATGAACAGGAAGACATGCTAATTAAAAATAAAAGTAATGTTTCTTCATCTATAGTTAAAATAAGGAGTTTGGACCACATCATTTCTAGGGATCTCTCCAGCTCTCTGATTCTAAGCAATACAGGCTCCAAAGCTCCATTAACAGAAGTGAACACTTGCCGAACAAAGACAGAGTCTGGTAGGTGACCTTCACTTAAATTAAAGCCAACCCTACTCTGTAAAAGTATGCATTCAGTTTAACCTATATTCTTGTAAGTTCATTGTTAGTGGGGTTATAAAATCTTTAGAAAAGGACAAATATTACCACATACATTCTAGGAGTAGGGAAAATAGGGAGATGATATATAACGCATTAGTCCAATATGTTTATTTCTAATGAAAGTTGCATTACATTATAGCACATGGCTAATAAAGAAAACGTTCACCTGACAGCTCTATGCCTCTTGGAGAATACAGCATTACAGATGTCCACATCCATACATGCCACTCCTCTTCCTCTTCCTCCCAACTACCTTCCAGGAAAAGAGCCAGTTGACTGCAGTTAACTTGTGTAACCAATTGATTAAACCAGTACATAATTTTCAAGCCAGGAACTGTGGATATATCCTTGGGAATCTACAGACATGAGAATTTTATATATTTAGGGTTAGGTCTTAATGATAAGCTTAAAAAGTAAATTAGTAATTCTTTGGTTTACTTAAAAGTTAAGGAAACGAGAGGGGATTGGATTCAGAGACGCTGAGAACTCTGGGCTCTGACATTTTAGAATTTCACGGTACAGCCCTCTTCCCAAGTGTGGGGCAAAGGAGAAGAGAGAACGGCAAAGCGAACAGATATTTTGACTGTCAGGTCACTGGAGTGGTCAGAATGGTCCCATCAATAATAATCAGAAGTGCCCCTAACTGGAGCCTTAATCTCTGCCTAAGTTATCCAAAAAAGTATTCATTTCATTATTAGACATATGTAACTATTCAACAAACAAATAAATAAATCTGGATCATCTGGCTAAAGAAGTACCTTATCATAGAGTACCACCGTGCAATCCTGGTGCCTGTTTTTGCACTTACCTCATTCTTTGTGTGTGTGGGTGTGTGTGGAAGATCTGCCCTGTGCTAACATCTGCCAATCCTCCTCTTTTTTTTGGCTGAGGAAGACTGGCCCTGGGCTAACATCCGTACCCATCTTCCTCCACTTTATACGGGACGCCGCCACAGCGTGGCCTGCCAAGTGGTGCATCAGTGCGCGCCCGGGATCCGAACCAGCGAACCCCAGGCTGCCGCAGCGGAGGGCGCACACTTAACTGCTTGCGCCACCAAGCCGGCCCCACACTTACCTTATTCTTAATGTGCTGATCAGCATGTTGGACTAATAATGTCAAAAGAACAAGAACTGATCCAAACAGTGAACTTCTACTGAATCGGTTTTTTTTTTTACTTACAGTTTATAACTTCTCTCTTGCTCTGAAAATTCACAATTAAAAGATTTTTTCATTTGAATGAGGCTTTAGTTTTCTTCAACTATTCAGTAAATTGTGACTGAACTGACTTGACACCAAGAAAACAATAATAAAAGGAGTAATGTACTACAAGTCCACAATCTTTTCTGAAATTCTTCTGGAGATTATACACACACACACACACACACACACACACACAGCTTTATTTTAGAAAGGTAATATAGTTTTTATACTATATAAGAGCTAACAGTCCTAGCAGGTGTTCATATTTCTACAGTGAAAGATAGGAATATTCATACCGTAAAAGAATTTTTTAAATAATAAGTTAAAATCATGACTCTCATATAAATAAAAAATGAACACATGTAAAATATTTAACTGAATTCATTAATTAATGAGGGAATTAGTAAGATGTTGCACCAGTCCAAAGGAGAACTCCAAGTACCACACATATATAGGCAATCAGGAATACTAAAATGAATTTATAAGTAGACATAAAACTGGTATCCAAAGGCAATAAATAATTGCAAAATACAGGACACAATTCATTTGCATTTCTATGGAAAAATTATTTGCATTATTATCAATTTCCTGCAACTTACAGATTTATAAACTATCTCAAAGATAACAACAAAAGGCATAGATAACCCAGAAGAAGGCCCTAGCCAGAACACCCAGGAATCTTTGTTGCCAAGTTCAAAGTTTTTCACAATTTGTCTTGACATTGCTAAGTGGGATGAACCAAGATTATAGTTTTACATCACTCAGGTCAGACTTTGTTCCAAGTTACTCCATCACAAATTTATTTTAAAAACTTTGTTTTCAGAACTTTGGGATTTTGGTCAATTTCTCATGAGGAAGGTGAAAGGGTTTTACCATCACTTTAACCACGGTATCTTATCATGGTTCCAATATAAGGAACCAACATATTTTGGTGGGCAAACATTAATGAATGAGGACAATACCTCCTGCCAATGTAATGGCATGTTAGAGTGGAAAGAACATGAGAGTACTGTATCAGCTAACTGGGTTCAAGCCCCACCTGTCCCATTACTCAGCTGGGACAGATCACCTGTCCTCTCTAGACCTCAGTTTTCCCATCTGTAAACAGATCTCAAAGGTCAAAGGTCATATGGCCTTCATATTCTAAAAGGCCAGAATTCTACCACTGACAACAGAAACCTCAGGGACCACAATGTGGCACAAGAAGAAACTATTCCATTAAGTGCCAGATAAAAACCTTCTGGCTCCTCTCTGTGAAATCTCAATGCAAAAATCCTTTCTTCTATGGAGCTGTCTTTAACAAATCCAGATCTCAGTTCAACTACAGCTTCAATAAGCAGTAGTTGGGTGACCCTGGGCAAGTTACTAAACCTTTCCGAGCCTCAATTTCCTTATCTGGAAATAGGAAATAACCTCTACATCTCAAAGAGCTGCTGGGCCTCTCTAGCTTTACCTATTTCCTTACTTTCTCTTCTAGTGGTTCCATTATCATATCTTCCCCCCAAAATTCTATATACAGTGGACACTCTAAGAATTTATAGTTGAATACACTTTTTTCCAGGTAGATTTTCAGTGTGTATGTCCCATTTTCTCAAAATCAGGTACCCTGCCTTCAATTTCGTTTCATCCTGCCACACTGTTTCAGATATTTTGCTCTTTTTGTATTCCTTCACCCTCAATGAATGAACTTCCCTCTCCCTTTCTTCTGCTAGCTTCTCTAATTCATCCTCCAAACCCCAGCTCAGGGATCACCTCTTCCATGCAGACATCCCTGATGCCCTCAGGTTGGGTTAGGGCCCTTAGGTGGAGCTCCCATAGCATCCTGTACTCCCCTCCTGAACCCTCTTTTGACATCACAGAACATAGTGTGATAAAGGTTCAGGATCACTATGCTCTCTGTTAGAACATGAGTTCCTCCAGGCAAGTCAGAACATCACCCAACGTCATATCCTTAGCACCAAGCCCAGTGCCTGGCATATAGCTGGTGCCCAACACATATTCTTGCAGAACTGAATTCAACTCCTCTATAGCACCTAATACAGGGATTTGCCCATTGTAAATAAATAAATTACTGATGCCACCACCTGACTACGCAAGGAAGGGAATGGAGAGGTTTCTGTCACTTGGGGTTTGTCACTGTTAGTATTGGAAGGGGAGGTGGCACATGGTTTTGGATTCCAGTGGGAAAGAGTTAGGGCTGCTAGAAAAGAGGAGAGACATAGGAGCCAGTCAGCTCAGGAGCAGAACATATGAGTCAGCAGTCTAGACCAAGCATAAAAACAACCACATTATCTAGGTGGAGGCTGGACCAAGTCCCAGAGTTTAGAACAGTATTGGCCAAGGTATACTCTAAGGACTATTAGACCCATAGGAGGGTCCCTGATAAAGAGAGTACAAGAAAACAGACAAGTGGGAAAGATTGTATACCCTCTCTTAGACATACACATGTGCACCTGAGTATATTCTGAGGGGCCCTATAGTTAAGACAAGTATTGGAATTTGTTCTTCTTGGGGCTTCCCCCACAGTATTCACCATAGAACTCATCCTTTTCATGGTATCTATCACACTATGCTGTTAGGAGTATAGGTCAGAACTAAGTCCAGAGTTAGGTCTATATGGGAACACAAAGATAACAAAGCTCAGGCAAGCACTAAATAGCAGACCAAGCCAAAAGACAAGAAACAAGACAAGACAGCCAGTGGCAGAATGAGGTGGGCAAAGTCAAGTCCAGAGTAGTTCATCTGGTAGGACAGAATACCTTTCTTCAGAGAACATGGGTGTCTAGAGGCAGACGCCCTGCTTAGGTCATCCCTTTATCTCCAGGGCTTGAACATAACAGTCTGAACTGATTTGGTTCCAGAGATGTGCAGTAGCTAGAGAATGAAAGGGGCCAAGGTGAGGAGAACAGACTTGAGGGCTTATATTGTGGTTCTCAATCCCGACTGAACATTATTAGAATTACTTGGAAACTTAAAAAGCTGCAGATTTCCCAGGCTCCCACCCCACACCAATTAGCTATTGGTAACCAAGCGATCCTCTTTGCTAGACAGAGGGCTTTTATAAACTTCTATAGGAAAAGCCTATAGGCCTATCTCCCATCATAGCAAACCTGAAAGCCACTAATGGAAGAAGCAGTGCCCGGGCCTAATAATGACAGGGTCCTAATGAGGCTGCAGCCTGCCCCTACCCCTGTCCTAAGAGTTCTCTATGAAAAATGCCACAAATTTCCCCCAGAAAATGCCACTCCAGTCTTTCTCTAAAAATAGCTTGGCTTCCTTGGAGGGGTCAGATCCACGGCCTTCAGAGAGAAGAGCATAAACACAACTCTTGCCAAACCAGGCTCTCAACACTTAAATCAGCCTCCTCTGAAGTCGGCACAAAGTTCCAAGAACAAGAAGAGTCTTCTATAAAGGGTTTAACAGTAGATCGTGGTTACGCAAGGCGCCCAGCTCCAGTCTCAAAATGCTTCATGTCCAGAAGTTCAAATTAATTATTACTTTACCAAACGAAAGTGAGTTATGTCTTTCTGTCATTTCGGCCAGGATATTCTCCAGGCTGCCAAAAACATGCACATACCCAAATACCAAAACTATGTAAGAAGGCTACAGAACGTCCTCACCAGAGACAAGACAGAATTTTCACTTCATAAATCAACAAGAAACTCCAAAAGGCAGCCAGTTGAAAAGACAAGCTACACTGATGAAATATTTTCTTAATTCACCTCATTCAGGGTAATTGATTTTTTTTTTTACTTCATGAACAAGTAATTTTTAACGTAAATAATAAAGTCAGCTAACCATGTACTCTTACTGCATGTGGAATGACAAAGTTTTTATCTGAATTAATTAGGTGATTTTTCACTAATACAGATTTGTTGCTTTTACTTAAGACTTTGTTTTTAACAGATCCTTTCCCACTCTGACCCTCATCCCACTATTAGATGAAATGGAAAGCAGTGGAGGTTAGTTATAATGTGTTTCCGTGTGTGTTTCTTTCCAAAAAATTACAATGGCAAAGCCCTTAACATCAGCATATAATCTACCCAGATTCCCTTAGACGAGACAGTATGCAAATCCCAAGCCTTATTTAGAATGTGTTTCAAACTTATTTCATCCCTGTGTCATTACCACTAGAAGCATCAACCAAAATTCGAACGTGCATATTATTGCCATACAACTTTGCACATTGTAGTTCCTATTTTTAAGCATAACATTAATGACAGTGGGTAGAAATTCAGGCTGTTCTGCCAGAGAGGCTAAATTCCTCCCCTTTAAAAGCAGAACATTCAGGGGCTGGCCCTGTGGCATAGTGGTTAAGTTCAGCGTGCTCCACTTCAGTGGCCCAGGTTCGGATCCCGGGCGTGGACTCGCACCACTTCTCAGCCATGCTGTGGCGGCGACCCACATACAAAATAGAGGAAGACTGGCAGATATGTTAGCTCAGGGACAATCTTCTGCAAGCAAAAAAAAAAAAAAAAAAAAATGAGGAAGACTGGCACAGATGTTAGCTCAGGGCAAATCTTCCTCAAGCAAAAAAAAACAAAAAGTAGAACATTCAACCTGGCAAAAAGCAGAGGCCCTCAGTTTACATTTTCCCCCTGTGTGCTACGTCTAGGCTTCCAATCCTACTGAGGAGGCTGAAAGAACAGGGTTGGGGGGAATAAAATTACTTTCACATCCTATAATTTATCTGGTGTATTGGAACTGGGAAGCAGTCTTATGAAACCCAAGTCTCAATCCTTTTTATTATTATTATTATCATTATTTTAGTTTTGAACACTTCATTTTTTTTCTAGAGTAGAATTTTTTTGGCTGTTTTAAGCAACTGTTTGCAAATTTCAATGAAAAAGTAAAAAAAAAGTCTCAATTTCACTATTCCCTCCTTAGGAAAGGCCAATCTTCACAGCATGTGTTTCCTTTGCCCAGATAAGGGTACCACATTTGTGCATGTGTGTATGTCACTTTTGTGAAAATTCTTTTTGTTTCAACTCACAAAAACCTTACTGACCTAGCCAAAGGAAAAAATATATATATACACATATCACACTCCTAGAGGTTACTCTCTCTTATGATATCTTCAGACTTGAAGGGAGGACCTTAGCTGTCATCAGTCGTCTAACTCCTTGCCACTCAAAGTGTTGTCCATGGACCAGCAGCACTGGTGTCACATGGGAGCTTGTTAGAGATGCAGATGCTCAGGTCCCAACAAGACCTCCTGAATCGGAAATCTACTTTTTTTTTTTTTTTTGAGGAAGATCAGCCCTGAGCTAACATCTATTGCCCAATCTTCCTCCTTTTTCCCTTTTTTCTCCCCAAAGCCCCAGTAGATAGCTGCATGTCATAGTTGTACATCCTTCTAGTTCTTCTATGTGGTACGCCACCTCAGCATGGCTTGATGAGCGGTGCGTAGGTCCGCACCTAGGATCCGAACCGGCGAACCCCAGGCCGCCAAAGAAGAGTGCACGAACTTAACCACTACACCACCGGGCCAGGCCCGACAAATCTACGTTTTAACAGGATCCCCAGCAGATTCATATGTGTGGCAAACTGTGAGAAGCACCATAAACTCCCACTCATGGCCAGAAATAGTATTTTCCCTCAGAAGTTCACTCTGCCTCTGCTCGGATCCTTCCAGTCTGGGTGTACAGGACTGTAAAACCCTAGCAGAGGCCTTGATGGTTTTCAGCGGAGTAAAGCAGTCATTCCTCAAACCAGGCAGCAATTGTGGAAGCAGGGAGAAGCGCAGAGGGGTGGCGGCGGGAGCGGCCTCCCCCAGCCCGTGTGTCTCAACACAGCAGAGTCATTAATTAAGATATGCCCGGCTGCTGGCGAAGCAGTCACTCTGGCGTTCCCTGTCTGCCTGGGACTGGCGTGAGGTGTGAGAATCTGGGTACCCTTCTCCATGGCTCTGCCCTGCTGGCATTGATTGTGTATGATTAATGATTTAAAGGAATAAAAAGAGAAAGGTCAACTTCTGAGTTCAAGACAGAGCAGCTATATAGGGAGTAATTAAGATACTTGTGTAAGCATGATTAATAAGCACAAACCGGCACTCCGGGCAGTAAACAAGATGCGAGCAGATGGTTAGCACGGAAAAGGTTTTTTTTTCTTTCCTAACAGCAATTTTTCAGCAGCTTGAAACTTGGCTTGTGCATTCTTTTCCTCCCCCAAGTCTCAAAAAACTCATTATCTTCACAACCTTAAAAAGAAAACAACTGTGGTGAACCCCTTCAATGCTCACTCATTCTCTTAAAAAAAAAAACTTATTATTTTATTTTTACAGATAACTAGAGTTTGCTTGTAAAATGGATGCAACTCATCTTTGTTTCTCGCTGCCTTTTATGTCAGGAGTCCCACGAATTGCCAAGCCTTACAAGGTGGTTCACTGCAGAGTCTTTTAACTCCCACCCACCACTTCTCTCCCCGTCCTGTGATGGGCAGAACAGAGGCATCAATGGTGGCATTTCTGGAGAGTGCCGGCAGGCAGGTGTCAGAACCGTCCGGCAGGCGCCCCTCACGAACACTAATCAGCCCTGGTGTTCTTTTACAATCCATATCTAATTCGCAAGTTTCATTCTTTCTGAAAAACAATTACTAGGTTTTGAAGTTCATTGTGCATTTACTCAACTGTCTCTTCACATTAACGTAAAGCGGGAACAAGAAAAAATAGAGTCAGCAGGGAAGGGACATCAAAAGATGTTAAGAGCGGATGAAGGCTTTATTTTAAGAGTAATATAATTACAGACGTGTGCAATATTTTACAATAAACGAAACACAAAAGGTGTATCCCATACCTTCAAAATATTGTGTATGTGTGTGTGATGAGTGTGTAGAGAGAGAGACAAAGAGACACAGAAGAGAGAGAGAAAGACACATACATTCCTATGGGGATGGGAAAGAGAGTGAGAGAGAGAGGTCATTTATGACTTACGAAAACAAAGATTCTCCCAGGATCTAAAGTGTAAGGTATGCACCTCAGTTAGCAAAGAGCAAAATATATACACATCACAACGACAGAGCAGGCAGACTTAGTTTTCTCCCTCTCTATTGAAAAGAGAAAGAGGAGAAAAGGAGGTGGAAGAAGAGAAGCAAAGGGAAGGGCAGAGTGAAAAAAAGAGAGGAAAGGAAGGAAGGGAGGGAGGAAGAGCAAAGAGAAAATAAAGAGAAGTGAACAAAGTTGGGTCTTAAGCAAAAAATGGAAAAAGAATAGGCATACTTGATAAAGAGGGTGCCATAAACCAAGGGTGCCTCTGCTGAATTCCAGTTCTTTAACCTCCTAAGGTGCACGATGAGTTGATGGCCCCTGGACCACTCTCACCCAACTGTCAGGTCGTCTGGCCCTTGACAGGGGCAGATGTGCACTGAGTGTTAGCAAGTTGCCATGGGTGTCCCCAAGCCAGCCTCAATAAACTGGCCAGGTCTGTGCTTGCCGTTCCTCGGCCAGCCCCAAGGGCCATCCATCTCACCTCCCGCCACTGGGACCAGTCCTGTCAAACTTCTTCACCTACCAAGAGACAACAATTCAGGCCACAAACCTGAGTCCACATCACTCAGTTTATGCATCCCCAAGACTGGGAAGGACCACAGGCAGGGGCCCCTGCACTTAGGCCAGCAAATGGCCTTGAATGGGAGGCTGATTGTATTCTCTTCTTCATCACCACCAAGAAAGGAGAAGACCCTAAGCCTCTCCCAACAGAAAATTCTAATACATTATCACCGCAGTGTTTGGCCTTATGCCTCAATCCTTTTATTTTTTGTTTTATACTAAAGACCTTAGTAATTCTTAAATCAGCATTTTCCAAAAGTGTTAAAAAATTAACTAAAAATGTTTGGAATACTCTAGGTTACTCAAAGTGAAATGAGGTTCTTTCCTGCAGAAATCTTCAGTCCCTTTAAGATGCTAATGTGCTTTGTGAATTATCCATAGGGGAATACAGCACGTCATTTCCCAAAATGACCTGACTTCAGAAGCTACCCCTTCCCCAAGACCTTGGTTCCAGGGAACACTCTTTGAGAAACACAGCTCTACATTAACAAACCTTTTGCTGTTTGAGAGTAGTAATTAATTTACCCTCTATCTTTTCCTTCCCTAGCCAGAACACAACAGTCTTGCAAGATTTTCCTTCAGAAATCTATTTTCTACCCCTTGAATCATTTTTTCACCAGCCTGCCCCACCTTCCATTTTTTCACATTCTCTTTGAACTCTGCTAAGCAACTCCAGAGCTCCAACAAGGATCTTTCATGCAGCATGAAGTGAAAATGGCTTTGCACATCACAATCCCTTTAATACAGCTCTGAATTATACTGGAGTTTTGCCTGGTACCCCACATTATCTGCAAGTGCAAGCTGAGGTCTCTCTGCAGATAATTCATATCTATTATTTTATTTGCTCCAAAGTCACTCAGGAGCAGTTTTTGGAATAGGTACAAAAAAGTATAAATACTGTGGAGCAAGAGAGAAGTGGAGGAAAGGAAATGCCCACATTTGGCAGAGTCCACATTCCCAGCTCACATATACCTCTCTCAGGAGGTACTGTTTAGAAAAAGTTTCACAAAACCATGGCAGAGTATAGATACCAATGTTTTCCACAGCCCAGGCAAAAGATAGTAAGAAAAGAAATCAAGAAAAAGAAAAAACTACATATGCTCTCTTCTTTACTAGACTCCATCCTTAGTCCAGGATTCATTACCTTGCAACTGAACTGCTTAACAGCCTCCCCAGTGTGCCTTCCTTATTCTAATCTCTTATTCTAGAATCAAAAATGAATATCATCATAGGTCAAATGCTACTTCCACCATGCCCTTTCTTGATTCAAACACACAATTCATCTTTACAACAGTCCTAGGTACTGTTATTATCCCCATTTTACAGATGAGAAAACTGAAAAACAAACTGGTTAAGAAACCTGCCCAAGGTCACACAGCTAGAAAGTGGGGGAGCTGGGAATGAACCCCAAGCAGTCTGGTTTGGGGATCAGTGCTTGCCTGGCTGCCATAGCTCTCTATTTCCTGGCCCTACCCAACAGTTCAATTGCAGTTTCCCACTGTCCCAGCACACTGTTACCCACCATGCTTCCTCCCCCTCTCCTCCTTCCATTCTCCTCTCTGAGCATCTTCCCAGGACCAGAGCAAGTGCCACCATCGCTAAGGTCTTTCTGACCATTCCAAACACCACTGTCTTTTCCTGTGAACTCTCACAGCATGTGGCTTATCTCACACAGCTTAGTGCTAAAGGACATTACAGCGTGTATTTTTCGCCATTGTTTTCAGTGTGATAGTTGCTTTATCTCCTCAACCAGATTTTAAACTCCTTCAGGCTTCCAATAGCTGCTAACAAGCTGAATACATAAGTGGACATCCTTCTACTACTATCCAATGTGGCCCTCATTGGGCAGAATCCTTCTACTGCTACCCAATATGTCTTGACTGTGCTAGGATTTCCCTGGTACTGAGCTTGTCTCCAAAATCTTCTTCCACACTCCTTTCCTCTCAAGCCTAAGCCTCCATTTTATTGTCTCTCATGCTGGCCCACAAATTGAAACAGAACATGATGCTTAATTTTACATCAATCCGTTAAGCTGCTTTAAACACTTCAATATTCCCCAAATGTAGTTAAATATAAGAACTTGCACTTAGAGTTGTCAACAACACATTGACGATTTGTTTTACAGTTGCATGTTAATCTACAATCTGTTTAATGCAATCCAATCCATTATTCGGGATGGTGATATATAAATTTAAGTCTTAGACCATGAAATATCATTTAGGATTAAGACTCTAATCTCTTAAGAGAGGAAATGCCCACTCACAAAAGGGAGCAGCTAAGAAGTGTCCCTGTGTATAAAAGGCATCATCATTGTCTCCTGCACCAAAGAAATGAGCTGTAGGGCATGCCAGTCCTGGAGGACAGGGACAAGGGGGGGCAAAAGTGACCTTCCTGCCCCCAAGCAAAGACTCCCTCACTAAATTAGCCTCACAAAATAGTTTAAAATTCAATAACCTAAAGCACTTTCATTACTACCTCTTCTTCCTCCCCAAAGTCCTCTGGTAAGAGAACAACAGTAATAGTAACAATGGGAAGGATGGCTAACTCACCATCATATGACTCACCAATGCAGCCACTCATATGACTCACCAATGCAGCCATATGAGGTAGGAACTCTTATTATCCCCACTGTGCAGATGAAGAAGCTAAGGCAGAGAGGTAGGTAAAGAAACTGAGGCACAGCCAGTAAGGGGCACTGCCAAGCGAGGCCACCCGATTCCAGAATCTGGACTCTCAGTCACTATCTACTCTGCTAATCACCCCACACAAAACATTAGTCACCAGGCTAATATCTAGGCCAAAGACTGAAAGATCACTACAAGTTCCTTGGAATAAAATAATTATTCAATAAATACTTTAGAATAAGATAAAGTGTGAGTT